>NC_092805.1:144115377-144418407 GCF_040954645.1 Diabrotica undecimpunctata | reverse complement strand
AATATTGTGTAAAATTGAATAGCTAAACTTTTAACTTCCTATAATTTTTTCTCTAGGATCAATATTTTCCGAATTATAAACGAAAATAGCAGCAAAAAAATGAGAAATTTTCAATTGTTTTCAGATTTTGTTAAATAAAAAATTTAGCACAGGGTTTGCGACTGGCGCATATCGTGATTATCGATATTGGGCACATCCTGAAGGGATTCCAGCAAAAAAATAGCTTCCTATGGAAAATGTCCAATCCAAAACAGATCCCGCCTAGACTATCTAGGTAGATTTAGGAAAAATTATTGAAACACCTTTTTTATACCTTTTTACAGGTTTTATTCAATTCAGAAAAAAATAATTTAAACAATATACGTCTTATAGAATTAACGTCTTAAGGTCCATATCGAATCTTTGGAGTGTCAAACCAAAAACCAATTCTGTAATCAAACGACAACAATTAGATTATTGTACTAACAAATAAAAATATATAAACACATGTATGAGTAAAAATCTATACCAACCATCAATAACAAAATGCTACCAAATGAATGTTACGTAAAATCAACTACTTTTTGCTACATTCTAATATTCTTCTTTTTCTGGTCTAGCATTTTTTTATAATAACAATTTTTTTATGTCCAATGTAACAATATTTAAAATTAAATATCCTTAATTTCGTTCTGTGTTCTTCAAAACATATTATTTGGTGTAAAGATTATATTACAAAAGTGCAATTTACAGAAGAATTTTATATTTATGGTATCCTTACCTATACAAACATACATAAATAATATTCAATTAATGCAAACATAGTAAAGGATATAATAATTGATCGATCAAGCAGAACTCGCAAGCATAAAGGGATACGAAAGTTCAGCTTCCTAGGATCGAAAATAACAAATAACTATGGATAGATCAGTAACAGCAAAACAAACAAACAAATATACAGGGTGAGTCATGAGGAAATTTACATACTTCTACCATATGTAGAGTCCCTCAGGGAGCATATCATGTGGCCACTAAAAAATGTCAACTCCTCTTCTTTATTAATTAACAGGGTGATTTGTGTAATTGACCATTTATTTCATTTTACTGTAGTGTTTATACGGCTCATTTGATTTTTTTAATTTTTGCATTATACAGTACACTACTATCAAGCATTCGACTGGTATTAGCTAAACTAAAAAATTCCAGGACTGGCTTTGAAAAAATTAATTTAGGGATTCGTATTAAATATTACACCCTGCATATATTTTTTTTAAAATGCAATAAGTGATTTTCAAACTACATAAATAGCCAATGAAAACGACATATGCGACAATGTTGTCGCACTTTTATTAAATTTTTAGTGAACGATCAAATCTTACCAAAAATAGAACAACCATAATGAAGTATCAAATTATAGGGTAATTAATTTAAACAAATGTTATAAATTTTAAACATTTTAATTGAAATGATAAACTGAGTCACTGCACAACAAAAAACAGTAAGTACCAACAATAACGAAGAACAATTTAAAAAAAACTAAAAATATGTACATAGTTATGATAAACCCATAAATTAGAACTGGAAAAGATACAATAATGGTAACAAAATAAAAATAATTCAAAATAGATTTTCGAAATGGAACCCTGCAGCCTGTACACATTTTTGTTGCCGAATTGTTAATTGACGTATTGAATTACGGATACTCTGGGGATCGTTTCTAATAGTATTACAACAATGTATAATTCTATCAATTAATTGTTGTCGGTTATTAATATTCACTGCGTAAACTAGTTGCTCCAATCGTCCCCAAATATGGTAATCAACGGGATTGAAATCAGGGGATCTTGAAGGCCCCGAAATAGGACCTGCACGTCCTATCCACCTGTTGCCATAAACATTATTGAGATGTTGTCTCACTGCCAGTAGAAAGTGTGGGGGTGCCCCATCATGCTGAAAATACATCCCTCGGATAGCAACGTTCGCGTTGGCAAGCAAATTCGGCAAAATATTTTGTAGAAAGTTCAAATAGACCTGCCCTATTAAAGGACCATCAAAAAAGTGAGGACCTACTAATTGGTTATTTATGACACCAATCCACACGTTAACCGAAAACCTTAACTGAGAACGACGTTCTCGAATAGCATGGGGATTTTCTTCTGCCCACACATGTGAATTTCGTGAATTATTTATCCCATCTCTGGTAAATTGGGCTTCATCTGTAAATAGTGTCCTGTATAGCGTTGGTCGATTATTGTTAATCCATCTACAAAATTCCAACCTATCGATCTCATCTCCAGCATGTAGTCGCTGAACCATTTGAATGTGATGTGTGGGTATAGATTATTTTTTTTGTAAGACTCTACTTACTTTTGATTGAGTAACATTGAGTTCTCGACTTACTTGTCTAGTGCTTATTGTAGGGTTTATAGTAACGGCGTCCATAATGTCATCTTCCTGCGCTTCATCTACATGTCGCTCTGTTGTTCCACTAGGAAAAGTGCCATTTTCTCGCAAATAATTAAAAACTGACCCAAATGTTGGATGACTGCGAGTTCGACGATTAGGAAATCTCCTGCGATATTCTTTACTAGCAGCCCTACCATTCTCATTACAGAATCCATAAACAAATATTATGTCTGCATATTCTGTGGTCGAAAACTGATGTGGCATTTTGAACGAAAGTAACAAAAGTTCTACCAAAACTAACACAATGTACTTAACGTAGATATGACAGAAGAAATATGTATTCTTGTACACATAAATAACAATTGATAATGACAATAATGACAATGGGTATAAAATATCAAGAAACGTCAAACGGTCAACGCCAACCTTCATTTTAAACTATTTTAGATTTATTTTTATTTAGTAAAGTTGATGCAATGTATTATTATTTGACATAAAATTTTAATCATTTACAATCAACAAAAACTAACACATACAAGAGGTTTGACTTTTCCATCAATTTAATTTATTATTTATCGAAAATAATGCCCCAATACGATCTATGAGTAAAAATTTAAAATTGAAAAACAATTGATTCTATCGTAGAGATAATACAAAGTGACAGTAAAGATGTTAATTTTCTACGTATTAGATTATGTTGTAGGAACTCATTTTAATCAAAATGTTTGAAATTTATAACATTTGTTTAAATTAATACCTTATAATTTGATACTTCATTATGGTTGTTCTATTCGAACGAAATTCACATGTGTGGGCAGAAGAAAATCCCCATGCTATTCGAGAACGTCGTTCTCAGTTAAGGTTTTCGGTTAACGTGTAGATTGGTGTCATAAATAACCAATTAGTAGGTCCTCACTTTTTTGATGGTCCTTTAATAGGGCAGGTCTATTTGAACTTTCTACAAAATATTTTGCCGAATTTGCTTACCAACGCGAACGTTGCTATCCGAGGGAAGTATTTTCAGCATGATGGGGCACCCCCACACTTTTTACTGGCAGTGAGACAACATCTCAATAATGTTTATGGCAACAGGTGGATAGGACGTGCAGGTCCTATTTCGGGGCCTTCAAGATCCCCTGATTTCAATCCCGTTGATTACCATATTTGGGGACGATTGAAGCAACTAGTTTACGCAGTGAATATTAATAACCGGCAACAATTAATTGATAGAATTATACATTGTTGTAATACTATTAGAAACGATCCCCAGAGTATCCGTAATTCAATACGTCAATTAACAATTCGGCAACAAAAATGTGTACAGGCTGCAGGGTTCCATTTCGAAAATCTATTTTGAATTATTTTTATTTTGTTACCATTATTGTATCTTTTCCAGTTCTAATTTATGGGTTTATCATAACTATGTACATATTTTTAGTTTTTTTTAAATTGTTCTTCGTTATTGTTGGTAGTTACTGTTTTTTGTTGTGCAGTGACTCAGTTTATCATTTCAATTAAAATGTTTAAAATTTATAACATTTGTTTAAATTAATTACCTTA
The DNA here is from genome assembly GCF_040954645.1 of Diabrotica undecimpunctata. Lineage (NCBI taxonomy): Eukaryota > Metazoa > Arthropoda > Insecta > Coleoptera > Chrysomelidae > Diabrotica > Diabrotica undecimpunctata. Next base: position 144,414,462 of record NC_092805.1, on the reverse strand, counting down.
TAATTTGATACTTCATTATAGTTGTTCTATTTTTGGTAAGATTTGATCGTTCACTAAAAATTTAATAAAAGTGCGACAACATTGTCGCATATGTCGTTTTCATTGGCTATTTATGTAGTTTGAAAATCACTTATTGCATTTTAAAAAAATATATACAGGGTGTAATATTTAATTCGAATCCCTAAATTAATTTTTCCAAAGCCAGTCCTGGAATTTTTTAGTTTAGCTAATACCAGTCGAATGCTTGATAGTAGTGTACTGTATCATGCAAAAATTAGAAAAATCAAATGAGACGTATAAACACTACAGTAAAATGAAATAAATGGTCAATTACACAAATCACCCTGTTAATTAATAAAGAAGAGGAGTTGACATTTTTTAGTGGCCACATGATATGCTCCCTGAGGGACTCTACATATGGTAGAAGTATGTAAAGTTCCTCATGACTCACCCTGTATATACAGCTTCGGCCTCGTCCCGAATTTCGATCTTCATTTATTCGGTAGGTCCTGTCCTCCTATATCTCTCATTTTCAATTCTGGTTTCATTTTTAATTTTAGTCTTCTTCTTCTTCTATTCCATGGAGTCTTTGTTGACATCAAATTCTTCTGAAATTTCATTCTTAATTTTTATGACACTTTTTGCAATTATGTACATATTCTCTATACAGTTGATGTATGCATTATTAGTTAGGTCTGTATTCTTAGTTCATATAGTTCAAACAACCTTTTTAACCTTTCAGAGGTAGTGCGTGGACTCTCGCTCCGTACTTTAAAAAATTTGATCATAACTCTCTAATACGCAGTCGTGCTAGCAGTCTTCTAAATTGTGTTGATTTGCTTTAGTATAAAGATGGGTACACATATGATGAGTCGAACTGTTCGTGAACTGCTCGCGAACTGTTCGCGAATAGTTCGTTGAAAATATGTTTACAGCGAACTCATAGTAAACTCGTCACGATCCATGGAAAGCAACAAATCAACTACGAACCAACTTGTGCGAAGTATTGTGTATTTATCGCGGAGTATCCCGATCTTCAAGAAATCGCATGGCTGCATAAGAGAATCATTTACTTTCATGTTCTTCTACTCTACCTAAAAATATATAATTAATTTTATTCATTTTTAATAAACACAACTTGGTGACATATAATTCTGTTTTATTCAACCCACCCTTTTCTATTCCACCGGTCCCTGTGGAGACATTTTTCTTTTATCACCTAAAGGTCGCATGTCCATAGTCTCATCTATTTGACGCCATGCATTATTGATTTTTCGAAAATGATATTTCGGTATTTCGGAACCTAGAGTCTCCTCTTGTGCTAATATAAGTCAGTAAGTTAAATACATTTATTTTCGGCCACTGGCATCATGTTAAACTTGGGTTCACACCAAAAAATATATATAATATTTAAATTGTAAGGAATAAGTTACACAATCTCGATGCGAAGTAGCCCAGTCTGGTTAAAAAAAAAGGTGGAAAAATGTTTCGCAGATATCTGAAGCTTTTAAGACATAGGTGGGGGATACTAGATGATGAATAGATGAAAAGATACTCCTAGTTTTACCTTGCGTTTTTTTTAAGCAATAATTTATGGTCACAATTTGATTTTTTGTCTATAAATTTTTTCCTTTATATTTTAAATAAACAATATTTATGTCATTTTTTTATGTCAAGAATATCTTTATTTTCCCGTTTTTTCAATTAAAATTGATAAATAATTTACAGAGATATTTGCAAAAAAGCAGTTTTTTTGCACTAATTTATAAATTTTATTAATTTTTTTATTAACCAAATAAAATAATATTATTACATTTAAACATCAAGGAATTACCATTTTTTAGATTTGTGCGAAATTTCCCCCCGATCAGTCAAATATTTTATAAGTTATTTAATTTGTTTATCCCTGAGGCTAATTATTTAAACTATTGAGCTTGCCCTATGCATGATGCTAGACACATTCAGTAAATTTCATAGGATTCTTTGGGACTTAGAATATCTCAGAAGTTAAATGCATATTGAGTTTTCATCGAAATTATTTACAAAATAAACGTTTGAAAAAGGGGTATGTTTTTTACGTATAAACAATTGTAATAACTTCTACATTTTTCAAGCTACAGACTTGTGCGTACAACCATTGGATAGCTGGTAAAAAAGCTTACATTAAAAAATAAACAACCTTCTATGGCCAATAGGAACAAAGTTAGTACCTATTTTAAAAAAAAAAATCATATCTCCATTGTTTATAAACATTAAGAAGTAAAATTTGCACAAATTTTGAATGAAAATCTAAACTTTATATTGAAACTTATAGCTATAAAATTTATCTAATTTTTCGAAACGACGGTACTTTCGAAAGTTCGACATAGGAAAGTGGAGAGGATATCTGTTTCAGCTCTGTTTTTTTTTTCGGCATCGGAACTTCAAATTGCAACACGCTTCCTTTGCAGCTGCAAGCCTCTTTTTTTTATTCTGGGGTAGCTCGTCGAAATATGAATAACTACATAGTTTTCACTGGCCGGAAAATATGGGAAAACTCGGAAAAATTGAGTCCATTTGAAATTCACCCTAAATACTTACTTTTTTTTAATTTGCTCGAATAGTCTGTCGCAGTATTAATAATTGTGACATAATTTTCACCCCCCATAAATCTCGGAAAATTCCGGAAAATCAACATATGTTTTTTCATTTTATATCAATAGTGTAATAATACTTATATCGCACCCTCAGTGCAAGACTGCAGTAACTCAAAATTTTATGAAAATGAAGTTATCATGGAATTCGATTGTTAACATGCATATCTATCCCCTGTAAAACTTTAGTAACTTTCAAATGCTTAACCGGCTAAATATTACAACAACAACAGTTTAACTATTTTGCGTTTTTGTACATAAGTTCCGTGCAAAACTGTTGTAACTCTAATGTAACAGAGTTACAACAGTTTTGCACGGAACATTGCAATAGTTTCGATAACAAGCAATGAAAAGCACGAAAAAAGTGAGATATTTGTCATATTTGTTATTTTAATATGTATATCTGTGGTGTTTAATGTTAATATACAGTGTGTCTACGTAATCCATTAACGGTCGAGACAATAAACAAAGATTAACGAGAGCAATCTATTCATGTAAGTTTTATGTCCTTTGTGTGTCATTACATTTTCCATAAAATGTTTGCGATGTCGTTTGACCATTTATTTATTAGATTGGATTAAAAACACATAAATTAAGACTAATTATTTACAGCCAAAAAGTATTTTTTTTATGAAAGGAAAAACAGTTATCTTAAAACTTGTGTATTAACAATACTGACAGGTTAAAAATATCTATTCTCAGAAAACTTGTTCTATAAAAACTAAATCCAAAACTATATTGAATCTTCACGTAACCTTCCGGGGCGATTGTCATCATATTATTGTCCCCACGTAATTCCCAACTTTTACTAAGGTAGTGAATTCCAATCCTTTTGTTAATCACTTTACTCAAGGTAGCCTGATTTGCATATTTTTATTATAGTCCTTTTATTTTGAATTTAAATAAAAATATTCAAAAGTTTTACAAATAATGTTTCTACCTTGTTTCAGAAACATGTGCAGAAATAAAAATATTAAATTGCCGCTAACAATAAGCCGTTTTATTAGGTATAATACCTATTTATTCTAGGTAGCTATCTAATTTCTTGGACTCTATTAAATGTGAAGTTTATTACCATACTAAACCACGATTGCTGTTGGGGATTATTTTTTCTTTACTTACCCGATGATTTATTGGAATTTATTAAACGTATATACTAAACCCCGGGAATTACTTTCCCTTTATCTACCAGGTGATTTCTGTGAATACATTAAATGTAATGTTTAGTACTATTCCTATCGTTGTTGGAGATTACTTTCTCTTTACCTACCCTATTAACTCATTAGAAACGAGTTCTCAGGGAAGAAGTACGAGTAGGTACATTTTAGTAGTGTAGTTTTTAATATAATCTGTTATTAGCCCTTGCAAGTGATAGATGCAGAATTAACGATTTCGAAAATGTCAAAATTTAATAGTTCCAGAACATTGAGGATTTTATCCCTGTGTGCGCAGACAAGTGAGGATAGCAACGACATGCAGAGTAAGTTGAATTTAAATTAATTGTTGTATTATAATCTATTTATCTACTCTTGTTTTCAAATTCAATGGTGAGAATTTCTACGACTAGTGTAAACTGAACGAAATAGGGGCGTTTAAAAAAATACTTCTGATTCAAGCGAAATGATTAAAAGTACATAGACACAATGTATTAGAGAAACAATAATACTAAAGTTTATTTATTAAAATAATTTTATATTCGAAACCGCACGATAACAATATTACTACTTATTTACAGAGATTGTTTCAACTTCTTCTTTTTCTTCTTCTTTCGGTGTAGCCATGTCTACCTGTTTTTTCAATGCGTGGTCATTATATTTTATTCTTCTGATTCTTACTCAATTATTGTTTGTTTTAACTTTAAAATCATTATTATTTTCAGATGCTATCAATGGTACTTCATTAACTGCTATCGGTGATCAAGTTCAAATTTTAACCTACGTTGAAATACCGAGAGAGGACTTAGAGAGAGATCTCCCAGAACCAATTCCAACTTATGACGCTACATTAATGGAAACAAAAAACGAACCTACTGAAGATATGGAAGAGGACATTTTGACCAGTGAAATAGGGATTCAACAGAGATACAATGGTGCTGACAACGTTGTAGACGGGGAACAGGTTGATGCAGAAAACGACTTTTCCAATGATGATTCAATGCAAGATCTCGCATATCTCCCAGAACAAATTCCAACCTATGACGCTGCATTAATGGAAACACCAATCGAAGCTACTGAAAATAGTGACCGTGAAAGTGACAGTTACAGTGTATCTTGTGCGAGAAAACGAAGTGCAAATCCTGAACAATGGAGACGAAATAAGGTCAAGAAACTTCGCAACTCTGGTAAGTCCTACAAGTCAAATAAAGGTACAATCATGCACGCTCGACAGATGAAAGAAGCTTGTTCTCAAACTTGTCGTTTAAAATGTTTTGAAAATTCTGTGGATATAAGAACGCATATTCATCGAAAATTTTGGGACCTGGGTAACATAAATTTACAAAGAGACTTTATATCACGACACACCAATGAAGTTATCACGACCTAAGTATCAAAATAAAACACCTGGAAGCAATCGCAAACATAACTTGCAATATAAATTTAGGATTAATGACAAGGACACTCAAGTATGCAAGACGTTTTTTCTCAATACTTTGGGAGTGAGTGATCGATACATTTACACCACATGGAAGAAAACTGATGATGCTGATATCCTCGAAGATGATCGAAGAGGGAAGCATGTGGCTCATAAAAAATCTGATAAAGTTGCCTTGGAAAAAATACGTCAGCGCATAAAGATGTTCCCGACCATAGAAAGTCACTATATAAGGGCTCAAACTAGTAGAGCTTTTATTGATGGTAGCTTAACCATATCCGAAATGTATAGACTATACAAAGATAAGTGTATTTCAGACGGCGATATTTGTCTTAAGAAACATCACTATGAACGCATATTTAATTATGAATTTAACATTGGATTCTTTTCTCCTAAAAAAGATCAATGTTCAGAGTGTGAAGTGTATAAAAACTCTAATAAAGAGCAGAGAAAATCATTGCAGGACAACAAAAATCAAGCACGCGAATCAAAGAAACAAGATCTAGAATTAGCTAATCATGTAAATCAATATTCCGTTTGCGATTACGATCTTCAAGCTGTATTACAGACGCCATGCGGAGATGTATCAATGTTTTATTATAAGCGACGTTTAAATGTGTATAATTTCACATTATTTGATAACGTATCCAAACAAGGATACTGTTTTATGTGGAATGAGTCTGTAGCGAAACGAGGAAGTAATGAAATTGCAAGTTGTGTCTATTATTACATGACAAATCATGCAATAAGCAAAAATTTAATTTTTTTTAGCGACAACTGTGCCGGGCAGGACAAAAATAAATTTATCGCCTCTATGTATTTATATGTTGTTACTAATGTGAGTCATATAGAATCGATTACCCACAAGTTTTTAATAACAGGTCACACACAAAACTCTGGTGACAACATGCACTCATTAATAGAGCGACAAAAGAAAAGAGTGCTGAAGAGCGGTCCAATTTATGTTCCTACTGAATCGGCAACTGTAGTGAAATGTAGCAAAAAAAGTGGTTCACCTTACATAGTTCGAGAAATGGAAACAAAGGACTTCATTGATTTTAAACATGTTTCCTTTCTGTTGGGAAACAATTATAAAATTGATCAAAATAAAGAAAATGTGAAGTGGACAGATATAAAAATTCTGCAATGTAGAAAAGATAGTCCGCACATAATTTTCTTTAAGTACAACTGTGATGACGAACTATGGAATTCTTTTAATCTAAAAAAATCATCGCGGACTACACATAATATACGAGAAGTGCTACTTAAACCTGCCTACAAAGAACAGCCAAAAATTCAAATGGCCAAAAAGAAAGATTTGGTATACTTATGCCATTCGAGTATGATACCAGAAGCTTACCATAGTTTTTATGAAAATATTTTGGCCCAAGATGATCAAGAAGAGGACAACAACTAACAGAAAGTGTGTCTACACTTTTTACAATTTTTTCCGTGCAAAAGTGTTGTAACTTTAAAATTCCAATACTAAATGTGTAGTGATTAACAATTTTCTCCGTGCAAAAGTGTTGTAACTTTGAAATTCCTAATTTTTTTAGCATTAATATTGTTTTATTTAAATTTTCATTTTTCGTTAATGTAATATAGGCTAAAAAGCATGCAAAATAATAATTAAATGTTAATTTTTCTTCAAACTTGTGTCTTATTTCACCGATATTAGCACGAAAATAAACAAAATCGTCTTTATCTCGAAACTTACTGATTCTGACTTACTGCAGTCTTGCACTGAGGGTGCGATATATTTTATAAATTAAATTTCAGGTAATTTTTTACACATTATATTATTATATTCCTTATATTAATTATAATGGTTTGTATTTTTATAATTAACAATATTGATTTTTATTCTATTTTTCTTAATATGATATACAATATTAATCTAATCTGCCTTACTGCTTTGATAAAATAAGTCGATTTTTTCATCACTTGCCTTATTAAACTTTGCAATGTTTATTGAACTTTACTTTTGTTATTTTCTTTACATACATTGGTTTAAAAGTTAAAATTTGGTTCATTTATTCGACTTCACTGTCAGGTCTGAACCTTTTTGTTGCAGGTTGTTTGTCTTCACTTATTAAGTCAGTCTTGCCATACATTAACATATTAATGGGCGATGTTAATGCCAAGGTGGGTCAAGGTAAGGTAGGAGAACAAGTAGGAAAATATGGGCTTGGAAACAGAAATGACAGAGGAGATCGATTGATTCAATTTTGCCAAAGTGAAGACTTCATAATAACAAATACCTTTTTCAAATTACCTCCTCGACGGTTATATACATGGACGTCTCCACAACATACCAAAGAAAAAATAGTGAGAAATCAAATAGACTACATTATGATAGCAAGGAGGTATCATAATGCTGTTAAATGTACTAAGACGTACCAGGAGCTGATATAGGCTCAGATCATAACCCGGTAGTTACTGTGATAGAGGCGAGATCAAAAAAGATTGGAAGACCACACAGAAAGGCACTAGATTTAAATAAACTTGGAAACAAAAATATACGACAAGAAACAGGAGAAGAAATAAATGAAAACCTCCGTTCAGTGCAGCAACAAATTAACGATACAAACAACGTTAACCAAAAATTAAAGTACATAAATACAGCTATACAAATAGCAGGAAAGAAACATCTTACAAAAACAACAACAAAGAATAAGGGGTGGATGACACAAGATATACTAGACTTGATGAAAATCTTATTGTAGATCTAGAGAATAAAATTAAAAGTTGGACATAATACCTGAATGAATTATTTGAAGACGATAGAAACAACTTAACTCAGATAATCAATGCAACTGGGCCAGACATACTGAAAGAAGAACTAGAATACGCAATAAGAAACGCTAAAAATGGAAAAGCAAATGGACCTGATGAAATTCCTACAGAACTGTTGAAGCTTTTGAATGATAAATCCGTAACCATAATATTAAATTTTGCAGCGAAGAACTAAAACGGTTTCCCCTCCACTTTCCTATGTCGATCTTTCGAAAGTAACTTCGTTTCGAAAGGTTTTAAGTTTCGAGTAATTGGATGAATTTTATAGCTATAAAATTCAATATAAAGTTTAGATTTTCATTCAAAATTTTTGCAAATTTTACGTCTTAATGTTTATAAACAATGGAGATATAATTAACAAACAAATTGTCGCTAACTTCGTTCCTATTGTTTATAGAAGGTTTATTTTTTTTGTTAAATGTGAGTTTTTTACCAGCTATCTATTGGTTGTATGTACAAGTCTGTAGCTTGAAAAATATAGTATATCTGTATTGGGCTAAAATATAAAGGCTGATTATGAAATAAATTTACTAATATCCAACTAACTTAACTAACTTAAAAGAAGATATCTAACGCGATATTTAAAAATCACGAAACTATTATGTAAAACGTTCAGTTGCAGCCTTAACTTTTTTTTTAAGCTGCCAATGTCCAAGTACGGTAAAATATGCAATTATTCTTACCTCTGGATCTGCTTTGTGTAAACAAAAGTTTAAATTGGATGCCTTTTCGCACAAATTCGCTCCATCTGGAAATGAAAGGGGAAAATAGTATTTGAGAGAAAAATAATGCAAGTTAATATTTGAAAAATTTTGTAATATTGAAAATTAATTAAACATTTTTAAAGTTTTTACATGATAAAAATGTTCGTTTAGTTTTCTGAATAATTCGCATATTCGAAAAATATGTTTGTTGTGTTTACGTTCATATTTTTTGCTTTAAATTGCTCAGATGTTGTTTACGTGCTATATCGGATTTTCATGAAATTATGAGCATTGTTTAATTAACATTGATGATTGAAATTTATTCCACTCAGTGCTTTCAATATACTCACGTTTGTTAATTTTTTACCGCTTTTTATCTACTTTAAATAGGATACATATTAAAAATACACAAACAACGGTATTAAATGAACTGGCTTCCCACGGTGACCCTAGACTGCCCGCCTACTTATTCAGTTTTCATCTCCTAAATGTCCGAAACGTAAAGGTCAATATGGCATTATTGATCATATTTGGATTTGCTCTAAATAGTTGTTCTAGATAATAGTTAAAACAAAGTGATAACAAATAAACTGAATGTAATATGTTTGTTATAACACTAGCAGAAGAACAACAAGGTTTCGGGTCGGGAAGATCATGCATCGACGCTATATTTAAAATGAGACAAGCAAAAACATCAATTAAATACAACAAACCAGCACATTTATAATTCGTGGACCTTAAGAAGGCATTTGACTGGGTCAAAGTGAAGGATAATCAAAAAGATTGAAAATATTTACCAAAACAACACAATAAAATTAAAAATGGAAGAAGAACTAACAGACTCTATTGAAACTGGCAATGGGATAAGACAGGGAGATTCCCTGAGTCCTTTATCGTTGAACCTGATTATGGATGAAATAATAAAAAAAGTAAAAACTAAAAAACGATACCAAATGGGAGCAAAACAACTTAAATTAATCTGCTATGCAGACGACGCAATACTACCTTCTCAAAATGAAGACGATTTACAACGCATGCTGCACGAATTTGGTATAACCGCCAGAAAATTTAACATGTTAATTTCCTCAAAAAAGACAAAATGTATGGTTAAAACAGCAAATTTACTAAGATGTAAGCTGGAGCTGAACGGTCAGATAATAGAACAAGTGATGGAGTTTAAATATCTAGGCATTACATTATCTAGCTACTAAAAGCTCGAAACTGAAGTGAAAAGTCAAGTGAAAAGAGCCGCAGGATGCCTGAATAAAACGATATGGAGAAGTAAAAATATCGGGAAAGAAATAAAAGGCAAAATTTACAAAGTAGTCATCACACCAATAATGACATACGCGGCAGAAACACGACCTGACACAGAGAGGACAAAAGGGATATTAGAAACAGCTGAGATGAAAATACTTAAAAACATTAATGGCAAGACACTATGGGATAGAGCTAGAAGTACAAATATACGACGTAGATGTAAGTTGAAGAACATCAAAAACTGGGTAAAAAATATACGAGTAGAATGGAACGATCATATAAGCCGAATAACAACAAATAGACCCCGAAAACGATGAAACGACAACTTACTGGAGGCACATTGAATGACAGACAGAGTCATCTCTACATAATAAGAAGAAGAAAAAAAAATATATCATAGTTATTTAATTCATTAAATCCACATATTCTAGCAAATATGATATATATTATTATTACCGAATCAATATTCGGCAGTGTCTTAATCAAATATTTCCAAATCGGTGGATTGAGAGGCGAGTATCTATGGAATGGCCAGCATAAACTTCTGATCTGACGCCATTTGACTTTTTCTTATGTCATATATCTCCTTACGTCTTATGTCAATAAATAAAAATATTGTGTATAAAGCTAAACCGACTTAGCTGACTTAAGGATTGCAATTATATTGGTCACGCCTAAGATGTTAAGTAATGTTGGAAGAAATTTATAATTTAAGATGTTCGCAACTAGTATTTTGAACACATTCTACATTTACAATAATAATTTATCTGTTGGTGTTTTATATTATTAAGAAATAAACAGTATCACTTGTTCAGTTTAAATATACTGTATTCAGTGTGTTTTGTGCCTAGATATTTCCTTTTTTTTTAATGTCACTTCTAAATTTAACATTTTCAAAAAAGTTAAAGATAGGTATAGGGTATTGTATATTACAATTAATTAATTATATTATATACAGGGTGTTCTATTTGAAATAAAAAAGTTAATATTGGAAAATGTTAAATGACACACCCTGTATAAAAAGTTTATACTGTAAAAAAGTGTAACAAAAAATACCGGTCGACATATCCGAGCCTTTTTTAAATACACTTCCATCTATTTATTATAGAATTTATTTGATTTGGCTGTTCCAATCTGTCTACAGGGTAGGATACTCAAAAGAGTCCATACTAGTATTTGCCAATATTCATTATACTTTCCAAAAATCCTGAAACAGGTCAATATTTATTTCAAAGATATAAATCATATAACCATATTAACAGCTGTCGATTGTCAACCCCCTTTCTTCTAGTAACACATACACTTAATTTTCAATAGAGAATATACATATTATTAGAATTCACTAAAAAATTCAGGCATCCATGATTTTTCTTCGCATACTAACTTTGTCACACTATAAACTAAAGTTTTTGCAGTACAGGAATGTATCTGCGGCTATATTCTAGTAGAAGAATTCCAGCTAGAATCTATAAAATGTTTTTTTTATATATTTTTTTTATGTGCATGAGCAAGTATATAATTACTTTCTAATGCAATTATTTTCTTATTTTTAAAGTGGATAACTTTCAAATGTTATAAACACCGTATCTATATATGTTTTGAATATTTAGAAATCTCAAATACTCGTTGGTAGATTTTTGTAACGGCGTCATGTCGGACTTTTCTCCAGCAAAATGGCTAAAGCTTACTGCGTTCTCGGCTAACGAAAAGATCATTATATTAAATGTTTTCCAAGTATTAGAACACGATAATCATACGTGCTCTGTAGATAGTGTTGTGGAGATGTGTGCAAAGTACACAGGATTTTCCAAGAGGTCAATTTATAATTTAAGAAAAGAGGACAAGAAAGGGGTCATCACGAATCCTATTGTAAAATCGGATTACGGAAGACGACCACTGGAAGTTAATGAAAATGTTAAAAGTGTAATTCGAAGCAAGTTTCATTCTTTTTATTTTGCCAAGGAAATTTCAACAAATTCATGCTGAATTGCAAGATGATATGCACTGGGCATCGATTGTGGAAGATACTTCACGAATTAAATTTTTCGTGGGAAACCATCAACAGAAAATCAATTTTAATGGACAGCTCGAAAATTGTTTCTTGGAGAAGGCAGTGCCTTCAAAAAGAAGTAGAAAAAATGTGGGACTTGGACAACACATTAGACATTTTGGTGGAACCATTTATTATTAACGCGACTGCTAAAGACACCTCCACGGATGAAGAATAAGTCAACACAGATTATACGTAAAGTGATACTTTTTGTATAATTAATCTTTTAGCTATTTACTATTATTTGAAATTTTTATTGTAGCAATATGTATTAGTTTCATTACTTTTAATAAAATTTTTCATAATTATTACAATTATGCACAAAATAAGATTATAACACATTGACAAAGTTTTTAATCTTGAAAAAGTAAACTGATTGTTGCGAAACTGACAAGAAAATAATTATTTTTTTTTGCTTAACAAACTGACATTTGTATAACTTAAATAGCAAATTACACTTTTCAATTAATTATATACATAATATAAAAAATTTGCTAAAAATCAATAAAAGTGATACTTTATCTTCATATGTAACTTTTACAAATGCTTTTACACTTGTAAATAAAACCATTAACCTATTAACTTTTGTCTAGGAGACTCTTGAAAACCCTTATTACCATGAAGCTTATAAAATACTGGTTTTCAAACGGAAATTGCACATTTCTTTAGTGCGCGGACATCTGAAATGAACTATACATGGCAATAAATTCGCGATATCGTTACAATTTGTAGCGATATTAAATAAGTATTATTTAAATCTATTCTAGATAGTTTATTTTATCGCAGAACGCACTTAAAATTTCCATATTTTTTGAAAATACAAAGTGTGCAAGGAAAACTGCGAAATTGTTTAATCAACTTAATTAAAATTAGCAACTTTCTCATTCATACCCATTAAAACTAGTTAACATTTAAATTCAATAGATGATATTTATTTATTTATTATTTTTGTTATAATTATAGTTGTAAAATAACATATTTTTTTGTACTCTTACCTTCAATTGTCCTACATTTGTTTAGTGCGCTAACCAAAAGGTCTTTAATTTTTGGATGAGCAGTATTACTGATAAAATCATATTGGATCGCACCATCAGGAGCCATCTAAAAAAAAGTTTATTTAATAAAGAAAAAATAGCAGCACAAAAAACAACACTTTTAGGTTAGTCCATACCATTATCCAAATAAATCGTATTTGGGCAATGTTTCACTTTTACCACTTATCTATCCAGAATTTGTTTAGGGTTGTTAGGTGAGTGTGACATGGTGGCTAAATAATGGTTCTTGTCATCGCAAAGGCCTGGGAACGCGTGAAGCTCTTTTTTTACTTAATGTACTGATACAAAGATTCCTGGACGTCAATCAAGATATATACGTATGTTTTATTGACTATAATAAAGCATTTAATAAAGTACGACATAAATAATTAGTGAATGTCCTGAAATCAAAGAAGATTGACTACAACGACCTCAGGATCATATCAAATTTATACTATAAACAACAAGCAAAAGTACGTGTTAACGAACAGCTGTCAGAAGAAATTGAAATAAGATGTGGAGTGAGACAGGGATGCGTATTGTCGTCAATTCTTTTTAATGCCTACTCCGAAGACATCCTGAAAAACGCTCTTGAGGGTGAAACAGCTGGAATAAAGGTAAATGGAGTTCCCATTAACAACATTAGATATGCGGACGACACTGTGATCTTAGACGAAAATATTGAAGATCTTCAGAGACTGATGACCAGAATATCGGAGTATGGAAAAGAGTATGGTCTAACAATGAATGTCAAGAAGGCGAAATTTATGAGAATATCGAAAACTCAAAAAAATAACGAGAATCTTTTAATAAACGGAACCAATGTCGAACAAGTGGACAAATATGCATATCTGGGAACAATGATTAACTCTACTAATGATTACACTCAGGAGATCAAAATCAGAATAGAAAAGGATAGAGCAAATTTGAACAAAAACAGAAGAATGCTATGTACAAGGGATTTAAAATTGAATCTAAGAGTTAGGTTGGCGAGATGCTATGTTTTTTCGACTTTATTTTATGGAATGGAATCTTGGACCTTAATGAAAAAACTGGAATCGTTCATGCTATGGGTGTATAGAAGAATTCTGAAAATATCCTGGACAGAACACATTACAAACAAAGAGGTTCTGAGAAGGATGAATAAAGAAATAGAAGTTTTAAATATAAGTAAAACAAGAAAATTGGAGTATCTCGGACATATTACACGTGGAGAGAAATACACCTCGCTCCAACTGATTATGCATGGAAAGATCCAAGGAAAGAAAAGCATAGGAAGGCGTAGAATGTCATGGCTTCTCAACCTGAGAGAGTGGTACGGATGTACATCAAATGAACTTTTCAGAGCAGCTGTCTCAAAAGTCCTAACAGCTATGATGATTGCCGACCTCCACCGTGGAGATGGCACTTGAAGAAGAAGAAGTCATAGTTATAAAACTCTTTATTATTTCGACGTAAAACTGAAAACGATCCACAACATAAAAATGTGGTAGGAGATCATACAAATAAGTTAAAAAGTGATTGTTCACTTTGATAATAATTAAAATAAATATAAATATAATTCAAGAGTTTGCGCCTACCGCAGACAAATTGTATCAAAAAGCTTTTGAATTTTATAAACAAATAATATAAATATTAAGGCAATTAAGGTAAGCCACGCCCCAAGTATCACCGAGCCGCAAGCCCTTATCTCTTGCCGTACTGCTCCACCATAGGCCGATCAGACACCAGCATATTCTAGTCTTAGCCGCAGATTCATCTAGAATTTTAAACTGCCGCGTTAGCCCTTTTTATTTTTCTGTACACCGAGCTGGGGCTCGAACCCACATCCACTGAACCATCCGACAGTGAAGCGAATGAGAATCGGCCGCCTAGCCCGCTTGGCTATGTGCGAGGTTGTAGCAAAAAGTTGTGAACAGATTGTTTGTTCTTTATAATAGGAATAACTATAAGTATTAATAAAACTTACCCATTTTGCTTCCAACATAAGGCATTTCATGTAACACTAAATAAAACACAATCAATTAGATCAAACAAAAAAGCACACAAATAAAAAATATTACCATAAGTTTTGGATCGTGAGGATTATTTTCTATATCATACGCCGCATGGTCACCTAAAAATATATAATTATATGAAGGGATATTATTAAGTATTTTTTCAAATTATATAAATAGGATAGGTGGCCCCGCAATTTTTACTATTGTCAATGTAGTGAGATGCCAGATAGGTATTTTTTTAATTAATGTGATAATATGTAGGTAATTACTTATTCATCATTGTGTCTTAGTATATGCTGTATCTGACTATTAGTTATTTACAAAATTAGACTTTTATTCAAAAAAGCGTTTGCGGGGATTTGTCTTGGTACATAGAGTAAATACGGTAAATTGGGTAAATTCTCGTGGTGCGGGGCTTTTATCCATTTCTAATTAAAGTTTACAGAGGCATAAAGAATTTATTGAAAACGCTTTTATTAACCTATACTAACATTCTTCTCTTACAGAAATAAAAAGATATTTCTTAAAAAGTACATGGTACCTATTTTTGTACATCGTAAAACTAGTCAGATCCTATGAGAAAACAATCGCATTATGAAACCTTGAAGAACTCATTTCAGCTCGCTTCGATGATCTTAAAGTTTCTGCTTATTTGGAGTTTTAATTTTTTTTTTTGGAACCATTGTTGCAAAAAAGTATTTTTTCGTTTTCTGTTTCAGGCACGTTTGTTTTTTCAAAACCTGTGTTACCTTTTCAGCTACTTGTTTATCCTTTTCGGCTGCTTTCTTTTCCAAGCACTCTTATGTAGGTGTTGAAGTCAGCACCTAAATTCTTTTTTAATCCTTTTTAGGTGCACGTTTTCCATAACAGTGTATTAAGTTTGTTATTTAAGAAACTTTATACTTACCTTCTGTAATGCCGGCTTTTGCTATACAAATATTGTGAAGATCTTTAACGTATTCTTGAAGTTCTGGAGGAAGCTCAACCTGTAAAGATTTTTTCAAATTTAACCAAAAATGTTTGCAAAGTTTAAGAAAGATGATGTTTTCTGTAATTAATCTATGGTCTATGATCTATGGTAAGAGTAGCAGAGGAAGACCACAAATGAGATGGGCTGATGATATTAAGAAGATCGGAGGACACAACTGGAAGCAAGTGGCGGAAAATAGAAAACACTGGATTGATTTGGGGGAGGCCTATGTCCAAAGTTGGATTACTTAAGGCTGAAGAAGAAGATCTATGGTGTTTTCTATAATTAACTGTTATGTTTATACTTTTGATACACTTCGGTAAACTTCACTTACATGTTCCAAAAATAACAGACACTTGGCTTACTTGGCGTTTGTTTCAGTGGTAATTTAACTGTGCTTATACATTTTTTGTCAATAATGACAAGAAAAGAAGCGAGTGCCAGCGAATTTAGAAGGTAAGTTATTACGGGTTATGTTTACAATGTTTTAAACATAGATTATTCATGTTTTTAAATGATGTATAAAGAGCAACAGTACATCCATTTTTTATACACGATTTAGATGAGGACATCGACAAAAATATTGAAAACCAGAAATCAGATGAGGACTATGTTTCGCAAAGCAAACCAATTCGAGATAAAGCTCCTGACGTAGAGGAAATTTTTACTGATATCAATAATAAGATTGAAATTGATAACGACGAGAATACCAATAGTCATGAAGAATTTGACTATTTTCAAGAAAGTTCTGCCCAAAGTGATATTCTGGTTACAAAAGATAAAACTATTTGGCAACGAAAACCTTTTACTGCAAGTCGAACAGTAAAACATAACATTTTGTGTGAAAAGAAGGGCTCAGTACGTTCTACTAAAACTCTTTCTGTTAGAGATACATTCAAATGTGTTTTAAGTGTCGTAAGGTTTGACATAATTATTATACGCTAAACCAGTCGAAAAGCTAATGACGTTTCTAAAAAGTATAATGCTGAATTAAACAAAATTTACAAAACAGTCATCAAACCAATAATGACATACGCGGCAAAAACACGAGCTGATACAGAGAGGACAAAAGGAATGTTACACACAGCACATATGAAATCTCTTAAATTTATGGTAAGACACTTTGGCATAGAGCTAGAAGTACAGATATAAGACGTAAATGCAAAGTGGAGAACATCAAGAACTGGGTAATAAATAGAAGAGTAGAATGAAATGATCATAAAAGCCGAGTGACAACAAAAAATAGAGTAGTAAAGATGACAAGAGACGGTTTCCCAATAGGAAGACGATCAGTAAGACGATCACCAAAACAATGGAACGACAACTTACTGGAATCACATTGAAAAACAGACAGAGTCATGTCTACATAAAAAGCACCACATCAGCATTCAAAATAACCAATATACTGAGATATGTTCTCTCCAAAACCAAACACGTAAGAGGGATCAAAGGATATCTTCTATAAAATACTTTGTGAATGCAACAATTTTTTTTGTGAGAGAATCCCGCTAGAAGACAGCTAGATCTCTTAGTATAAGTATAAACGAGTATGAAACATACATCAAAAACAGAGCCTTCTACAAATCGCAAACATGCAAACATGCAGATAGTATGAGAGTTGTGGATCGGATTCTTAATACTTAGTTGTAAGAACGAACAGGATAGATATAGAAATAATAGTAACGGCAGTAACACGCAATGAAAATCACCAGAATTACATATATCTATAAAACAAGCAAATACAGTTGGAGCTTTACTCTCAGCACCTTTCCTGACGCTGGTAAAAACTGGTAGTTCAGACTTTCAACTAATCTTAAAGAGTTCCTCAAATATTTAAATTTTTATTGGATGTTCTATATCGGTTCATAAAAATACTTATATTTTTTGATACTACTGTATGTAGTTGAAAAACATGGACTCCAGGAATAAATATTGTCAGTAGACTGAGGAGCAGGAGAAAAGACAATATTGAAAGCATTACCACAATTATATATTGTATGCCTTTCAAAAGAGGTTACACCATCTCAGTGGAATAAAGCTGTTATAGTAGTCATGCACAAAAAGGGAGATATAACAGAGCTAAAGAACTATAAACCTATAAGCTTTTTATCTCACGTTTATATGTTGTTTAGTAAGATAATAACTAATAGGTTGACATCAAAACTAGACTTCTAATAACCTTGCGAGCAAGCAGGATTTAGAGCTAGATACGGAACAAATGATCATTTGCAAACCATTAAGTCGTTGATTAAAAAAACCATTGAATATAATAGACCCCTAATACTTGTCTTTGTCGACTTTGAAAAAGCATTTGATATGGTCAATCAAAGTAAAATACTTCAAGCTTTAACACAATGTAGAATAGATCACCGATATATATCCCTCATCAGATACATCTATCAGCATGCTACAGCCTGTGTAAGACTTAATGAAGATACTGGGATCTTTCGTATTGAAAGAGGCGTTCGGCAAGGAGACAACATGTCTCCTAAATTATTTACAACTTTGCTAGAATACGCTTGTAAAACAATAGATTGGAACGAAAAGGGCATCAATATAGATGGAAAATTTTTAAATAACCTTAAATTTGCAGATGATATCGTTCTTATTGTAGACAGCTTTGATCAGGCACAGATAATGCTCCAAGAACTCCATACTGCCACAAAAAGAGTTGGTATTAAAATAAATTTTTCAAAAATACAATTTATGACAAATTTAGTTCACAACAAAAACATCTCAGTAGAAGACAAAGATATTGAGCGAGTTGACTCCTATAAATACTTGGGCCATGAGATCAGAATAAGTCGAGACAACCAAACAATCGAGCTGAACAGAAGAATAAACCTTGCTTGGGCTGCGTTTGGAAAGATAAAGAATATTTTTAGGTCTAAGATTCAAATCTGTCGAAAAAGAAAAGTATTTAATCAGTGTATTTTGCCACTGATGACCTACGGCGCAGAAACCCTAACACTCACAAGAACAAAAGTGAGTAAACTAAAAGTTGCGAAAAGGGCAATGGAGAGAATAATGTTAGAGATTTCTCTACGTGATAGAATACCCAATCCTACTATTCGCAAAAGATCAGGAGTAGCAGACGTTATTGAAAGAATAACAGCACTAAAGTGAAACTGGGCAGGTCATGTAGCAAGATCAGTTGGTGACAGGTGGACAAAAAGAATTTTGGAATGGAGGCCCCGAATACAAGCTAACAGAAATAGAGGTCGACCCCCAACGAGATTGACAGATGACATAAAAAGAGTGACTACAAATTGGATTTAGATGGCGCAAAATCGGACTAAGTGGAAAAGCATGCGAGAGGCCTATTTTTAGCAGTGGACGTTAGAGGCTAGTTGATGATGATGATAAGACTGAGAACTTTTGACATTTGAGTATTGCCAAAAATGCTAAAATCTCATGCAAAAATATCAATTTAAAGAAAAGTTTATTAATAATAAATAGAAGCGACAGAGAAATGTGTATTCTTAATATTAAAAAACGTAAAATAGGGTATCCCAGCGAACATAGTCAAGGCTCATATTGTAATTTGTCTGATTGGCAAAGAAGAAGTACTGAACAGGTGGCAGGAATACTTTAGTTCGCTACTTAATGAAGAGAGTAAAGTTGAAGGTAGAGATAATATAGAACTACTACAGGAGAAAACTAAGCTACCAACTTTACCAGAAACTCTAACCAAAAACAAATCTCTCGGAGCAGAATACCTACTCGCAGGAGTATTTTAATGTGGCAGTCAAACATTTGTACCCCTCTTTCACAAACTATTGATACAGGTAGTAAGAAAACGTGCTTAACTGTTCCAACTTAAAGGGAATTCCCTTCTTAATGCGGCATACTAAATTTTGTTCCTGATACTTAACAAACGATTAGCACAGCATACTGACAATAAGATACTATCAAAGAGGCTTTTTGAAAAACAAATCTATAATTTATCACATATCATCCATCAAACAAATATTAGGAAAAACGACGGAGACCGACAGAGACTGCCATTACATATTCGTAGACTTTAAGACAACGTACAATACTGTTGACAGATCTTAATTATATTCGGCCATGGTCAAATTTAATACACCAAAAGGATTGGTAGAATTATATAAAATGACAATGAGGAAAGTTTAATGTAAATGGGTACAAGAGGATCTTTCAGAACCATTTACAACTAAGGGAGGACTGTGCCTGGGAGATGCGCTATCATGCACGCAGTTAAGCTTAGCGTTAGAAAAAGTCATAGGACTAAATATAAGAACCCGAAATGAAGCAGTTAAAGCTTTCACGCGTACTAAAAACTTTGTAGAAATCATCACACTTATGACTAACATAGAGAAAACTAAATGTATGCTGGTTATATTAAGACTGCAAAAAAATTACTTAGAGTTGCAACATAAAACTATAAAAAGTATGGTAGAGTTCTACTACTTAGGGTCGCTGGTTGACTACAAAAATAATACATCCAAAGAAATAAGAAAAAGAATATTCGTATATAACTGCCGTTATTTGGCGTAAGCCATCTATTAAGAGCAAGAAATATGTCACAGGAATCGTAAACATGGACTGAAACGACCCAAGATAAAGAGTTTCTATGAATCTTTGAAAGAATTGTATTGAGTTAACAAACAGGGCCTGTAGAGAAGGTAATATATTTAAGAAGTCTATAGGTTTTTTGGTAATGCAGATATTGTGAAAACCATCAAAATAAACTGAAAACCCGAAAAGATGGTGTGCCACATTATGCTGATTGATGGAAGTGATCCTTTTAAAATAATTATGTCAAATAGGCAGTTTGAAAGAAGAAGATAGGGTAGACCTAAAGTCAGGTATCTAGATGATCTGCAGGACGATTTAAGGGAGATTGGAGTAAGGGAATGGAAAATGTTTTAAGGCCGGTCATGGCTTACTAAGGTCTGTAGCTCCAACTGATAATAATGATGAAAATAGGTTATCTCAAACACAAGACTTACCGAAAAATAATTTATGTGGAAGGAAAAGGTCAAGGCTAAGAAAGTCTTCACTACTAATAAACGCACAAGATAAAGATTAGGTTCTTCAATGATGATTAATTTTTGGTAATCAAGAAAAAATACAAAGAAAAATAAATTATATTGGCAATGATGTTATCAATTGAGAAGCAGTAAAATTAAATTGGTCATTTGAGTCTAAAAACAATAGAAAATAAAAACATTAAAATATTATAAATAATAATAAATTGTCCAAGTCAAAATCACTTACACGACCAGCTACCAGAACAACCAGCGCAAAAAAGCAACCAAGCGTTTTAAACATTATTTCAGATATTTTTATTTTAAACTAACTAGTCAGTCGATAGATGCATCTGTCTTCTTAAATATGGACGCACAGGATATATCAATCTATGACACAAACTAATAATTCTCAATTAAAAACTTTTAATAACATCCTATACTACCAATTAATAAGGTACTTTATTATAAATATTAATTACAAATCCTCTTACATGATCAGATGTATGATATAGAAATTTGATTGACAGTTTGAATTTTTATTTAAGTATTGAAGAGACATGAATTGCTGATGATTATATTCAATTAGGAAAAAATTGAAGTTTCTGTGATATGCCTCGTCGATTGTCACGGGGTATGATGAATGGGATAACCACACATTGTTTTTAACGTATTATTAACAAGGAGTCATTGACGGTTTTAATACATTTAACAACCTTGTTTGTTCACAAAGTGAAATATTTAATTAATACTACTCCTCTGATATTGTGCGGTTGTTTTAACCCAAAAGAAGCTCAAAAATAATATAAAATACTACGTAATTCCGAATAAGAAGTTTTTAAATATTTTTGTTAATTAACAATAATCTATATTTTATTTTATTTTATTTAGAAATCATATTTTCGGTTTTCTTCTAATAACTTCTTGTCGTCTATTACTGTACGATATTTTTATGGAAAAATAAGTTTCTCCAAAAGTTAATATTTTGGTTGAATAAATTGTGATCCCTGTCTAACCGTTTCTCTTTTGACTTTTCTCGTATTAAACTTTAACAAACTTGACATCCATCAATTCTTTATTATGCATGGTTATTATTTTTTTTTTTTTTATTTAAAGAAACAAAGTCGCATCCACCCAAAGGTTATTAGCGACACTCCTGTAACATTTGTAATAATATTAAATTAACGTTTGTAACAGTCAATCATTGTAACAATTAATTACAATTTGTGAACAATTGAACATTTGTAACAATTAATTAAGTTAAATTTTGTGTAACATATTTATACATTTTAAGTAACCTAATAAATTGTCCGGAACTAAACTTTTGTTGAGTAGTGCTTTCAGGTTATTTGGCAAATTGTAAGACTGTCTTTGATTTACATATTTAGGACAGTCTATCAAGAAGTGCTTTATACTGTCTACTGTATTGCATGCTTCGCATTTTGGTGGTTCACTATTTGAGAAGAGATAGGCATGAGTGTCCAAGTCGTAGACGTGTAATAATAGTTTGGCATCTTCTACTTCTGGCTGTGCACTTCCATGAAAAAATATCACTTTTGATGGTTCTGAGTTTCGAACTAGAGTCACTCCACTCCCGATTCCACGCACTTAACACCTTATTTTTGAAATAAACTTTTAGATCGCCTGCGATATTCCGACACTCTGTTTCTGATACGTCACTGGTGATAGCGTTACGCGCACTAGTATCTGCTTCTTCATTCCCTTCTATGCCTATATGAGATGGTATCCATAGGAAGTGGACTCTTCTGAAATTTTCTTGAGCTTTCATTAATTCGGCCCTGATAATTTTCTCAATGGGGTGTTTAGGGTATACATTTTGCATAGCTTTGACTGCGCTGAGAGAGTCAGAAAGGACTAGACAACAAGGGATGTTTTTAATATTTACTTGCTTGATGGCTTTGAGCAAACCAAATAGTTCTGCAGTATAGATGCTTGAATTTAGAGGAAGTTTAAATTGAAAAGTGTCATTTGGGGGTTACCACTGCTACTCCAACGCCAAGTTCCCCTTTGGATGCATCTGTATAAATTTTAATCCACTCATTGTATTGTTGATCTAGGATTGAATTTAGTTTAACTTTAAAAATAATAGGACTAGTTTCATGTTTATTATATATGCTTAACGCTGTAATGACTTTGGGCTGTTCAATAGTCCAAGGTAGATAAATATTATTATTCGTTTGAAATACTGTTGGGAATTGAATGTTCAGTCTGGAGCTATATAATCGGATTCTCTCGTAATAAGGTTTGGGAGCACGGGGCTTATTATTGTAATAATTAATATATTTGTTACTAAAAGTATTACAGTAGAGGGGTTTTTTATATTTGAGGCTATAGATGTAGCATGCGCTAGAGCTAAGTACATTCTTCGGTAATTTAGAGGTGGTTCGCCGGCTTCGCTCAGTATGCTTTCGGAGGGAGTTGTCCGGAAGGCTCCGAGTGCAATTCTAATACCAGCGTTGTGTATGCTGTCAAGTTTTTTAAGTAGTGTTTTTGAAGCAGATGCATATGCAATTGATCCATAATCTAATTTAGATCTAATTAGTGTTTTATATATTCTCAACAGAGTTTCCTGATCTGATCCCCAATTTCGGTTTGCCAATGTCTTCATTAGATTCAGTCTTTTATGACATGTTAAAACTGTTTGTTTTATATGTTCTTGCCAAGTAAGTTTTTGATCAAACCACATACCTAAGAACTTTGCCGTTGGTTTAAATGGTAGCGTAGTGTTGTATAATTTTAATGTAGGGGGCATTGATGAGACCTTTTTGGAGAAGAGTATACCTGATGTTTTTGTTACTGAAAATTTGAATCCGGTCGTTAGAGACCATTGTTCTAATTGGTTTAGAAAACATTGCAAAGCGTTTGTCATTGATTCGGTGTTATTTCCTTTGATATAGACAACAAGGTCATCTGCGAAAAGTCGAGCGTTTAGAGGTTTAGTAAGGTTGTTAATAATATTATTTATTGCCACTAAGAATAAAGTAGGGCTTAGAACTGATCCTTGGGGTGTTCCATTTTCTTCACTTTTCTCCTCTCAGTAAGTATTATGTACTCTTACGCAAAAAGATCGGTTCTGTAGAAAGTTTTTAATAAATTTCAGGCAATTTCCACGAATATTCCATGAATGTAGTTCTTTCAGAATATTGAATTTCCAACAAGTATTAAATGCCCTTTTCAAGTCGAAAAATATTGCAATACAATGTTGTTTGGTTGCTAGCGCTTCATGAATGTCAGATTCTAGATCAAGAATATTGTCAATGCCCGAACGATTTTGTCTGAAACCGTTTTGTTCCGGAACTAAACGATTTGATAATTCTTATGTCCACGTTAATCTAAGATTTACCATTTTTTCCATCAATTTGCTCATAGAACATGTTAAGCTGATTGGTCTGTATGAGTCAGGTTCTAGGATTGATTTTTGAGGTTTTAAAAAAGGTAATATAATAGCTTTAGACCAAATTGATGGAAATTTATTATTTTGCCAAATTAAGTTAAAAAGTTGAAGAATAAATAATTTTGCTGAGTAAGGAAGATGTTTTAGAAATATTGCCGGGATATCGTCTAGGCCCGGGCTAGTATTTTTTAATTCGGATAAAGCATTTTCCAGTTCTTCAAAAGTGAAAGGTAGATCTAATGGATCATTTAAATTGTCATTTGCAAAAAGATCAGTATTCTCTATTATTATTTTCCTTTCAAGGAATGTATCACTGTAGTTACTGTTTGAAGACATTTCTCTAAAAGATTCAGCTAGGGTATTAGCTATTTCTTGAGGAGAAGTTGAAATCCTATTGTCAACTTTTAATTTAGAAATCATTGGCGTGTATTTCAGACCAGAAATTTTTCTTATTTTTTTCCATACTTCGCTGCCAGGAGTTGAGGTATTTATTTCTGAAACATACTTGGACCAGGAAGCCTTCTTAGCTTGTTTTATAATAAGTTGTGTCTTAGCTTTAAGTGATTTGAACATGGTTTTATTTTCAGGTGTTTTATGTCTTTTATATTTATTAAATGCAGTTTTACTTGCTCTAATAGCTGCTCCACATTCTGAGTTCCACCAAGGTACAGGAGTCTGATTATTCTTTGTCTTTTTTGATTTTCCAACGAATTGCTCAGCACTACTTATGATAATGCTATTCAAATTGTGTAAGGATTCATCAATGCTTTCAGCTATTTTACAGTTCGGCATTGAGTTGTCGATATAATTTTCGAATTTTAACCAATCAGCAGTTTCAGTTTTCCATCTGGGTATGAAAACGTCATGGGTCAGAGCCATAGAGTTTTTTATTACTATAGGATGGTGGTCGCTCCCATAAGTGTATTGTAAAACTTCCCAAAATAATCGAGGTGTGAGTGCAGGGTCACAAAGACTTAGATCAATTGCTGAAGAATTTCCGGTATTAATGTTAAATCTGGTTGGAGATCCGTCATTAAGAAAATTTAATTGAAAATCTGAAATTATATTTTCGACAATTTTTCCTCTAGCATTTGAATAAGAGGAGCCCCAAATAATATTATGGCTATTAAAATCTCCCACGATGATGCGAGAGGATGGTATTTGATTGAATAACTCCTTTAAATCGTTGTACGTTACTTGGCGACTGGAGGGTAAGTAAACGTTGCAAATAAAATACCTGTTTGATGATTGTATTTCCACGACTACAACTTCCAGATTTGTAGTCACTGGAAATTCTTTCGCCGATAGTGATTTTTTTTACTAATGTGGCTACTCCGCCTGAAGAAAAATTATTATTTGTTATCCTGTCTTTGCGAAAACAGTCATATTGGTTGGAGTTATATTTTTTTGGGGGATTCAGATTAGTTTCCTGTAGGCATATTACATCAGGAGATTGTTCACCAATTAGATGATGGAGCATAGCAAGGCGATGGAAAAAACCATCAATATTCCACTGAAGTAGAGACTTGAATTTAATGTTGACTTAACTGAGATGTGTCACTTTCCGCTTCCGATGTCTCACTGTTAAGATAATTATGGATTTTTTTCCTTATGGACGTGAATTTACGTTTTATGGATCTTTCCTTTAAATGGGGATAAACTTGACTGAGCATATCGGACAAAGCTGATAGGTCTGTGGTATATTCTTTAATTGTGGTTATAGGATCTGTTGACCCCGTGATATTCATTAGGAGCATGTTAAGTTGATCAACGTTTAGAGGGAAAGGTAGAGGGTGATTTTCTATGAAGTTTTTAGCAGGGTCAAGTAAGAGAGAAAATGAGCATTCAGAAGTGCATGCTGAACTAATTTTAGCTTTTTTAGATTTTGCTTGGACTTTAGGTGGTGGAAAAATGTTACATTCTTTTGAAGATGGATCTGCTTCAGGTGAAATAATTTCATCAAAGTTTCTTTTTGGTTGATTAATTATGTGACTGTCCTTATTTGATGCATCTACTTTGTTCGGTATCTCCGGGATATTAGAAATAGACATTTGTTCACACTGGGAAGGGTTTATGTCATTGGATGCTTGCAAGGATATATTTGTTGCGCTGGATACCGATGCTTCATTGTTTTGGTTGGGGTTTAGTTGAGCTAGTGGTTCGGAGCACTATGAAGCGATGTGTCCTGGCTTCTTGCATCTAAAGCAAACTAAACTGTCTTGAGAAATGAATATTCTATATGTCGTGTTGTCAAAAACAAGAGTAAATGACTCTGGTAGTGTTAGATTGTGTGGACTGATATAGATTTGTCTTCGAAAACTAAGGATGTGATTGTATTCAGGCATAGAAGCACTTATTTTGAGAAAGGTCATGGGGGAGACAGGAACTATGCCGATTTTTTGTAACTCATTGATAAGCAAGTCTTGCGGTATTGAAGGACACACGCCGGAGAGCACAAGTCGTTCCGCTGGTGTAACTAACCTTCTTGCTCTGACAATTTCACCTTGTATTTCTATTTGACCATGATTATTCATAAAATCGTCCACTATTTGTTTATTGGATAAATACATACATATGCGATTATTAGACAATCTAGAAGAGAAGATTATATTCTTCGGTTGAATTATATTTCCAAGTGGGAGAAGGTAGTCTTGAAGTTTGGTGTTTTCTACGGCACTAAAGATAATTGCTTGGGACTTAAAAGGAAATTGCACTCTCGACGCTGCCGATGAGTATGACTGTGATGTGTTTATTTGTTTTTGATGGTCTTGTATTGTAGAACTGTTGTGTGATTCCATGTTTAAATTCATTTCGATAAACGTTTATGAAAAGTAAGTCCGACTCTGTACACCTGCTAAAACAGGTATATCGGTCTTTACTAAAAGCGGTTATTTGCTGGTAAAACTGGATTTGTTTATTGACAACAATAACAAATAATTGCAATTTGCTGATTTGAATGCTAATTTAACTGGATATTATGTAAAGAGTTTGTACACTTACAGTTTATTCCAATATATCACTAAGATTCACAATTTATAACTTACATTAAACTTTGTTAATGTTAAAAATATTCGGAGCCCACATTGAGTACAACATTATAGTTATCGATGCAGAACCGAACTCTATGCATGGTTATTATTTCTGCTCTAAACTAGCTGTAATCATCTTAATTGTCATCGCTAATTGTTTCCAAATGTGACGCACTAATCAGCATTATTTTATGCAACATTTTTTAACTCTACTATAATATAGAGCTACATATTATATAGCTTTATCAATTTTTTTTTGCTCTTGTATGTGTCAAAAACCAGCTATTCTGCTATATCTTTTTTGTTTATACCATATAAAGGTACCAGTTGGTTTCATGCCGTCGAATGAAAAATATTCTGAGACGCAAACAATTAATTTTTTAATCTAGTATTGATAATTTTGACATTATAACTAAATCAGTGGTATTGAGAATCAGCAAGCGAGCCGAACAACACCAGGAGTTCCACTTTCCGAAAGTGCTTACAAAAGCGGGACGAGTGAGACAGCGCATAAAATGGACTCTTAGATGATTATATCTAGATTTAATTACTCTAAGTATCTATAGTTTCTCGCCAATATTCGAGAGTAAGTATATTTTAGATCTTTTTTAATATATTGTGTGTTTAATGTACCATAAACTGTTTCATTATAAATAATTATCAAGGTCAGTTTCAGTGGTCACTTGTTAGGATCCGATTAGTCCATTAGAAACTACTCTCAAATAGTTACAGATCCATTTCCGTAATTACTTGCCCATCTATTAAAGAACACTGACCCATACCTCGCCCTGCCCATCCATATCCACTCACCCCTCCCTGGAAAATTGCCTTTATTTAACTCCTCCCTTGCCATTTACAACAAATATGATACATCCTCTACTCTTACAAAGGAAGATTTCCTATAAATACTAGACAAAACATGTTTTGATTTAGTTCTTTACACTGATGCCTCCAAAAATTCTTGCTAAGTAGAATGCGCAGTTACTACTTTAAAATATCTTGTAAGTTCCACTTGGTTGCTCTCAACATGCAGCATTCAAACAGAAGAGCTATTTAGGATCCTACAGGCCTTTAAATTCACGTCATTTAAAAATGTAGCAATTTGCACCGATTCCTTTGCCGCCATATTCTCAAAATCAATATTTACTAATCAACTAGTTCAGATACTATTTTAATGGGAATAAGCCACAATTAAAGTTTAAAATAAGTTAATTGACGTTTCAATTTCTACTTCGGAAATCATTATTTAAACACAAACATTAATGAATTAACCAAATTTTGTTTTTTTATACTTGGTGAAAAATTCATTTTTTAATTTAATTTTATTCAACTCATTTATATTGACAAGACATAAATATATTATCCATTTTAAAGTAGACGACTTTAAAAATGATATTGTCAATATTGCTGAGTTGCGTTCCTGGGACGATTTTATTGTAAGATAGTTCATTCGATTACATGAAATCAACTTTAATTTGAGAATATATGTCAAAAAAAATTATAGCATGTTGTTCGTCTTTAAAAAGATAACCACATGCCATGATGACAGTAAAATTCTTCTGTTTAGTGATTTCATAGTAAACCATGAGGAAAAAACAGGCAAAAAACCTCATAATACTCCATATACCTCCTGACATGATAAGTATTTGATCTTACATTTAGAGAGAATTTGAGATCCATCAAATTCTCTATTTTTAATAAAAGATTGATGTTTACTTATTCTAACATTTAATGGCCGTGATGTTTCACCTAAATAAAACTGATCGCATTCACAAGGTATTTTATCTCGTTCTAGGTTGTTTTGTTCTAATTGATCGATTGTTAAAAATTCCCTATTTATAAACGATAAAAGATAGTCATTTAAAAAAAAACAGATGATAACAGACGTTAAATCATAATGTATTTAAAATTCTTTTTATAACATTCTCTCTACTTTTAGTTTGAGTCAAAAATTTATTTATGGGAAAATGGTTCTATGCTCTCTTTAGGCTTCTTCATTTTACGTCTACGGAAAATTCGAATCCAGTGGGGTAGAACTTTATTACAGACCATTACCAGACACAAAGACAGTCTCGTTAAGATTGATTAACAAAAAGTATTTCGGAAATAGTCTGCTCGTATGTGGTGTCACTCGATGTCTGGTAGTTTGGTCGTTTGGTCCATTATATTTTTATTCAATAGGAAACGAAATTTATTTACGAGGGGCAGCTTTTATATGTTTACCTACCAAAGGTTCTTCTCACGTATTAGAAAACACAAGATGAAATACGTTTTAAAATAAACTAAGAGGTTTGTAATTGTTTCGAAAAATAAAAGGTGCTTTTCTTTTCCATCTGTCAATTTTACAACTCATTAAATATGTAGTCTGTTAGATGTCGCCTTAGTGTACATTATGTTAAAATATTTCATTTAACCGTTATGTCAATACCCAAGTACCTGATACGGGAGCCTATACCCGTGCTACCCAGGTACCCGGCATTGTTTCGGTAAACTTCGCTTGTACATTCCGAAAATAACAGACAATTGGGATTTTTCTTTGTTTGCTATCAGTGTTTATTTAGCTGTGCTTACAAGTTGTTAATATTTTTGTGACTATATGCGTGTTTAATGTTGCAATTACTTGTAATAATGGCAAGAAGAGAAGTGAGTGCTAGCGAATTTAGAAGGTAAGTTATTACTGTTTATTTTTACAATGTTTTATACATAGATCATTCAATTTTAGAATGACGTATAAAAAGCAACAGAAGTACTTGCAATAATTTATAGACGATATAGATGAGGAAGTAGACAAAAATATCGAAAACCAGGAATCAGATGAGGACTATGTTTCGCAAAGCAAACCGGATGGAGATGAAGCTTCTGACGTAGAGGACGTTTTTACTGATATCAATAATAAGATTGAAATCGATACCGACGGCGACGATAGTAGTGATGAAGATTTTGACGATTTTCAAGAAAGTTCTTCCCAAAGTGATGTTCTAGTTGCAAAAGATAAAACGATTTGGCAACGAAAACCGTTTACTGCAAGTCGAACACTGAAACGTAACCTTTTGCGTGAAAAAACGGGCCCAGTACGTTCTACTAAAACTCTTTCGATTAGAGATACATTCAAATGTGTTTTCAGTGACGTAATGTGTGACATAATTATACGCGAAACCAATCGAAAAGCTAATAGCGTTTGTGAAAAGTATAATGTTGAAAACCCCGACAAACCTCGAAATGTTTGGAAGTCACTCACAACAGAAGAATTTGATGCATACTTAGGTATTCTTATTACAGCAGGAGTACGGCATTCAAATTCAAAGCACTCGAAAGATTTATGGAAAACAGACTCTCATCCTTTGTACCGAGCAAGTATGGGCATAAATCGCTTTTGGAGCATCAGCAGATTCTTACGGTTTGACAATGATAAAACACGTGCAGAACGTTTGAAAAATGATAAAGCTGCAGCTATTACAGATATATTCCATCTTCTCAATGATAATTTACGTCGTAACTATGTACCGTCGGATTCTCTTACTGTGGATGAACAGTTATTTCCTTTTAGAGGTAGGACACGTTTCATGCAATATATGCCAGCAAAACCTGCCAAGTATGGCATCAAGGTTTGGTGGGTTTGTGATGCCAATAATTCGTATCCACTTACTGGACAAATTTATACTGGAAAAAATTCGACTGGACGTGAAACTAATCAAGGTTAACGCGTAGTAAAAGATTTGTGTTACCGATACAAAAATTCTGGACGAAACATAACAATGGATAATTTTTTCACATACAATACAACTAAAGGAGGCGTAGACAACATGGACAAAATGGTTTCTCATTATTCCACTAAACGCAGAACTTTGCGTTGGATAGTAGCCTTCTTTTACAATATCATAGACGTAGCTTGCCTAGCAACCTATATAATGTATACAGAGAATAATCCACAGAGTTCTACTGAAACCAGTAAGCGTAGAATTTTTCTACAAGACTTAGGGAAACAACTAGTGATGCCTGCAATTTCTGCTAGATACCAAATGTATACCGAAATTTTTTATCAAGGTCAGGAATTGAGTGTATGTTAGGAAAACCTCTACCTACAGATTCAAGTAATACTGCAGAGTCATTACCACTTCGAGATTCTACTGGACGCCTCAAAATTATTGGAAACTGCTACATTTGTATGTCTTTAGCGAAAAAGCGGCTAAGAAGGACACGAAAATCATGTAATGTTTGTAATCGTCCACTATGTAACAAACACTCAGTAAATATAAGTAAGTGTGGACAATGTGTTTAAAATGTAACTTTTATTTACGTTTCCATATCACTTTTATTATAAAAAAAACTAGACAGAGCTTCATAATTTACTAAACATTAGTGTTACCCGGGTGCCACGGGTGTGGACGTAATGGTGTAAAAACTTTGACAGGTAATTTTAATATATTATATGCATTTTTTTCTTTGGTTTTTATTATAAATCTCTTCGTTCTAAATAATTTTAGGAATAACTAGAAGCTCGAATAAAAATATTTATACTATCGTCAATGATTCAGATAAAACAATTACCAAGGATACCCAGGTACCTGGGTATAGACACAAAGGTTAAGCATTTGTCACGAGCGAAAATATTAACTATACATGTTAACCCTTTCATTACTGATTTCTTCGTAGCTAAATAAAACTGTTTAAAATGACATTAATGATATTCGTTGATACGTAGAGACCTTACAAAGCGCTTGATTTTTTTTTACATTGTTGCGTATTCTTGTATCGTTAGAAATGACATGGGACATATATGTCCCATTAGTGTTATATGGTGGGATAAATAAATCCCATCAGTAAAGAAACAAACATATTTAAAATAAAAAAAAGTACATTACACAAAAAAAAAACATTACTTCTTATGAATGATGTGGTAAAAAACAATGTTTGCGTAGAGGCACATTGCAGGCTGTACGAATAGTCGTAGTTCGAGTTTCTGATTTATTTTGTGAACATCTAAAGCACCTTCTACTAGTAGGTATTTGTTGTGGCAAATGGTTGATTATCAACGTTGATTATCTGTTTCTGTCATTTAGATATTCCTTCAGAATGGCCACTTAATCATTTTTTTACATTTGATTTCGATCTTCCTAATTCAATTAGCTGTTCTGATAGGGGCACCAGAAAATTCAAAAATGAAAATTTTGTATTATCTTGTTATCGTGTTATCTTGTACACTTCTTTTTTGCAAATCCTTGTAAATAATCAAAGAATTCACAATAGCATACATAACTAATCTATAAAAAACTTTTCTCCCCCATTTCGCAGATTTTTGGTCCATATCATATATGCTAACGTTTTGATCGGCGAGATCTACTCCTCACATAAAATGATTGTGAAAAATAATTACTTCTAAATTAGCGAACTTAGCTTTTTCCCCAGTTTTCAGCTTTCTTGTTGATAATTGTGACAATTGGACATCAGCTTAACTTGGTTCGTATCTTTCCATTTAGTCGCTCAAATTTCTTCGGATGAAACTAAAAACTCCATATAACCCCTTAACATTTTATTATTTTTAAATTTGGTTTACCCAATTGACCGTATAGGTTCCCAAACATGGAAAATTTAGGGTATTTAGTAAGTTGTATTCAACTCTGGATAAGTATTTTTGATTGTTAAACTATAGTCAATAATAATTTCTTTGAATGCGAAATAATATCGCTAACGAGTTTTCAAACAAGATATTTTACGAATTTATTTTGTTTTCAATCTTACGGAATTATACTCGGAAGAATTAATAAATAGTTAGGTGAATATTAATTTCATTACGTCTTATATACCAAACCACCTTCACTTAATAGTAATTCTAGAAACAATATGAATGATATATTTTCGGCAGTAAATGAATGGATATGTGCGGGTAAAAGTTGGCATTTATCACGTTGAAAAGAGCCGCCATTTCCGATTTCTACATCAACAAAGAGACCATTTCGGTTGTGAGAGATTGTTGACATTATCAAAATTTCCATTAGCTTTATTCCAAGCATTTGTAGCGCTGCACAAAGCTTGAAAAACCATGAAAGTTACTTGTAAAGTTAACGGTTGGTTTTACCAGGAAATGCTTTAAAACTGGAATATGTAGCTTCTGTAGCAAAACGCAAAAATAACGACTACATTCGTAATTTACGTTGCTAATTTGTAATTATAATATAATTCATTAAAATACTCTATTTGTTAAATTTTGGATATTTTTCTGTAATATATACAGGTTTAAGTTTTATTTTAATTATGTTAAGATATGTTAAACATTAAACATATTTCTTAGCAGATAAGTGATTATCCATATAAATGTTCTTTCGCGTTCCCCATATGTCCTTTGCACTTTTTCACTGGTTGTGCATGATTTTTTAGTGTGGAAAATTTGCGCTACACAAGTAAAATTTGTTATCCAGTAGCTCTGTCAGTCTATCCGGTGGTAACTGTCCTATATCTATCTTTCTCTGACGGTGAAAACAATACAGTACATATTGAGGATACAGCAACAGCAATAAAAGAATGGTTGGAAACGTAATATAGACTTAGACTATAGCTATTACGAAGATAAAGATATAAACTTTATCAAAGATGTAAAAGGAAGAAACATTAACCAATGCATTAGATCTAGATATTCTATTTATATCTCAATACAAATTCAAAAATTGTATGCAAAATACCTCCGCAAAGATGGTGCAAGTGACCAATGAAATAACAGAGATAATCTTAAAAAATTTACCAAGGAAGGCAATACTATACCTTACACTACTTAAAAATCCCATGTTGATAATAATACCCCTACTTTTTGTTAACGATCCGTAAATGTATTTCGAAGCACTAGGTGAAATTTGCTACTGGAGACTGAAGATGCATATGAAAGGCATGAAAACGTCCTTTGTAGGGTAAAAGGTGGTTTTCTCGATTACATATACAGGTAAGTTATCAACAAAAATAACCAAACACATGAAAAGAAAGGAATAACACCAGCTTTTAAAACGAAAATGACTTAAGCAAATATATTAGAAACAACAAGAGCTAAAATAAAAAGCACTTACACAGTGGTGTTGTAACAAAAAACAAATAAATTCTGGCTAGCAGAATCTGTCGGAGAGTGACTACTTGACACTCAAAAGAGGATTCGGCTAATTTCCATGCCTTACAGAGACCGTAAAATGAGAAAATAAATGGCAAGGTAATAATATATATATATATATATATATATATATATATATATATATATATATATATATATATAATGTAAATGAATGTGATAGCCTATAGAAGTTGCTCTAAGATTTGATTAAGCGCCAGTAAAGTATTAACATATACCTTCCAAGGTATCTTGTAAAGCTGTATACCCCTATTGCTGAAATGAAAAGAAAAACAGGTATTAATTGAAATATTTAGTCTTAATAACCACAAATTTAATACCTAGCCAAATATATACAATCTAATTTATATGCTACCCATCACCATTGATGTACATTTAACCCATTTACTTTTATACTAAAAAAATTTCCTGGTTATACACAATTATTGTTCCTTGATGATCCGAAATTACAAATAATAAAATATAAGAAAAATTTAATGACTACCTAAAAAGGTAATTTACTTGCCTACTAGAGATGTAACTCTTTAGTTCGGCTTTCAATTAAATGTTCTAATAAAGTAATAGGGACACTATCCTGAAGGGATAGATGTGCAAAGGTTTAAATATATAATAATAAAATATCAATAAAGAACTCTCTGATTAAATGTATACACATAAAACCCTACAACCGAGTTGATAGGGAGGATTTAAAACCTCAAGCAGTAGTTGACACTTAGTTCTTAAATATTATTCAGTACTATTAAAAAAATGACTGGTCTTTATTATTAAATAAAATAGTAGGATTTAAAGTTAAAAAAAATATTATATAAAAAGAATTATTAAAACTAATGAGTAAACTTAATACGCATTAGCAGTGTTTCACACTCTAAATGAGGAAGGTCTTTCCGGCTGGTTCCCTGGACTTGTCCGGGAAGTCTTATATAAGATCTTTACCTCTGAAGGAACAGGCATAGGTGCAAACCCAGTAGGGAACAACTCAATTCCCTTTTTTGTTCAATAAACCCCAACAAAAATAAAAATTAAGAATCCTTGACTCTGGATTTTAACTTCTTAAGAAGGCTAAAAAGAACTTTTGTGTTCCTTCTTACTCTTAATAAAAAGTAGGGAAAAACACAAGGTTTATTAACCTTGTGTTTTTCTTTTTAACTAAAGGTAGTACAAAAAGTTACTGGGGAAGCTTGTATGCAAGCAAAAAGCTTTAATGATTTTGTAAATAACGTGACCTTCGAATGATTTGACTTTATTAAAGCAACTTGAGTTGCTTTAATAAAGTCCTCGTAGACAGACCGTCTCAGGACTTGCAACTTAATGTAGAGTCATATGTCGCAATGTTACCAATCCAACGGTAACTTAACCATCTTAATTGTAAATTAGACATAATGTAAACTAAATTTCATTTAATAATTTTTAAAGGGTTTTTACCCACATATTTAGTGGCTACATCCATGTATTAACTAGACACTGATGATGGAATACTTATTCCGAAAACGTTTTGTCGATTCAACATAGCCCAACTGGGTTTTTTATATACCTTTTTATAAAGGATTTTATTCAAAAATTGTTTTAATGACGAATTTCAAATTCTACATATCCAAAATAAAGGCCTTAAGCTGTCTTTATTAGAATCTATGGAAATTATGATCATAATTTTCAATGACCACCTTGAGACAAACAGTTTTCCCCTGCTCAACCTATTGAGTTAAAGACTTTAAAGTGTATATTAAATGAACTTCTATCAAGTAACTGTCAAATCCATCACTTTTTCATCCATTTAAAATACGTTATTGTAATTTTCTGAAATTATATTTTATTAAAAGCTAAATAATTATATAGCATTTTTTATCTTTATATACTTCGCAGATGAAAATATAAACTGCCATAAACCTAGATATTGCTTAAATTAATGGTAGTTTAGCAAAGTTGCAACAAAATATAACGAAATAGGTTAACCTAAACTACAACAAAAACAAAAACTTGCATTTGAATATTTCAAAAAGTTGGAAAGGGCTGTAGAATTCAATAACTAGCTTGTTCGTCGAACTTTTGTATTGACTAATTCGGAATTTGATTAAAAGTTTGGAGAGTTCGGTGCTGTTCACTCCGTGTGATTCATCCCAATGGAAGAGATAATCATATTCGAATAATATTTAATGAACTTATCTGATTTTGGTTAGAATTTATTTCGAATGTGACGTATTGGGAAGTTTACTGAGAGATTACTATCAATGGGCCAAGCAACAAAGTTACTGACCTATAACACTCTCAGTAGTTATCCAATCAGAATTGCTGTACCCGTCTAATTGATGGAAACGAAAACAAAAATAGATCGTGTCCATTAATGGTATTTGTATTTTCTACGACTTTTGAGCGACGAATGACTAAAGAATAAAGTCACAGAATATAAACAAAACTTTTGAAAAAGGTCACAGGTAACATACTATGTAAGGAATTGGATTCGAGAAACATTAAATTAAAGATTTAGCCGGTGAACTAAAACATAGTTATACAAATAAATTCAAGAAACGCTGTTTTTAAAACAAAATTTTTGTAGTATGATAGAATTTGACATAACAAAGAACTAAAACGAGGAAGTTATCTCTTGTGGTGTGTCAGTTTCTCTTAAATTTAAAATGTTGGTCAGTCTGTACTAAAAATATTAAGTATTCTCCGTTCACAAATTGTTGAGAGCACGAAATATGCCTCAAACTCATAAAACGGCCGTAAATCATAGGCGTTCCTAAGGTGTTTATTCATTAAATAATAATTTATTTTATTATTTTTTTATAAATATTTATTTATTTAATTTTTTTTAAATCCCAACACCTGGATTACTGTTATCATTTTAACATCATCAAAGTTTTTTAATCTTTTGGCTGTAGTAATATAATGTTTAACTAACACTGTTTCATGGTTCACTGACATTTTGTTTTTGACACCGCTCATGAGTATTTCATCAATCAGTTGCCAACCGTAGTCCGTTTGAAGAGGTTTACTCTCCGGACACTGGAACTCACTTAAACATGGGTGTATGTTACCTGAAGTAAAATCTAATTAAAATATTAAACATCACATAATATTATAAACATCATGTACAATCTTTGGTAACATTTTTCAATTTAAAGGGTTTTTACCCAAATATTTTGGTGGCTCAGGCATGTTAACCTGTAAGTATAACCATTTTATTGTTTTTAACCTTAGTCAAAATTTTAAACCACGTTTGCTGTAATTAAATGGTTTATACTTATTTTAGGCATTTTAAACCTGATGATGGAACAGTTGTTCCGAAAACGTTCGTGCTTGTAATGTTGCCCCTTTTAAGGGTTTTTATAAAATAAAATATACCCACATACAAAGAATAACCTCTTTTAATAATTTAATGTTTTAATACTGTTATATATAATATTGATAATATTTTAATACTAATATATTTAGCAAAAAAACAATTAAAACTTTCACGACTAATGTTGGTTATTATATTATATTAATAAAAATAAGAATTTAACCTTTAACAATTTTGTAAATAAGAATACCTTATCTTTTTGGATATTTTAATACTAATCTTCGAGTTTAATCACTTTACTAGAAAAGCTGGAATTCATATCCGAATGTACTATTCGTTGCAAGATAATTAAGATGGAATTCCCCAGAGTTTTAATAATATAATTATATTCGAAACTTAACTTGAAAGGGTGAAGTTATTACGAACGAAAACAATTTTTTTGTTTAGTACGTTTTTGATCGCATGTAATTTACGGCTCGTCGGTGTTTTTGCGTCTACGGCAGTAATTAGCGTCTCGAATATTTCTTTTGCGAATTGTATGCAGTGCGTGATGATTTTTTATTCCATATACCTACGAACATATACGTACCTTTCGCTCGTGCTCGTTTTGTTGGATTGTTTGTGATGGCTTCATCATCAAGTTTTACACCGGTACTGTTGCGTACAGTCAGTAAGCCGGTCTATTCACCAAGAGAGAAGACTATTGTCCTGAATGTTCACGATGCTCTGGTTTCTCAGAATCCCACAAACACTGTTCACAACATAGTCGAAAGTTGTGCCAACATGACTGGCGTAGGAGAGTCGACTTTATATAGGTTTCTATCAGAAAGAAAAAAACACAGTATAGCTAACCCAAACACAAACGAAAACTTAAAGAAAGGGAAAAAGCCTATTGAAATTGATGAATTTGCCAAAAATGGTATTCGAAGGAAAATTCATGGATTTTTTTTCAAAAAAGAAATACCAAACCTAAACAAAATTTTACAAAAAGTTAGAGATGACCCGGATTTGCCTCATATCGGACGAACTAAATTGTGGCAAGTTTTGAAAGAATTAAATTTCCGGTGGGAGAAATCAGACCGAAAATCACTTTTGATTGACCGGGAGGAGAAGATGATGTTGGAGAAGAAATTATCTAAGATTTATACGAAAATTCCGGGCTGAAGAAAGGCCCATCTTCTACCAGGATGAAACGTGGGTAAACTCAGGTCATACTCTAAAAAAAATTGGTCAGATAAAAATATATTAAGCTCCAGGCAAGACTTTATGGAAGGTTGGTCTACTGGTATCTCCCCACCTTCTGGTAAAGGCAGTAGATTAATAATTTCTCACATTGGCAGTGAAAAAGGATTTGTTAAGCATGGTTTGTTGGAATTTCATTCCAAAAGCACAAAAGACTATCACGAGGAGATGACAGCTGATGTTTTCGAAGAGTATTTTGAGCAAATGATTGAACACATACCACCAAATTCAATTATAGTATTAGATAATGCACCTTATCATTCACGACTAGTAGAAAGACTTCTAACGAATGTGTGGAAGAAACAGGATATTATTGACTGGCTGCGGAATAAGTATCTGCCTTACGAAGATGGAATGGTAAAAGCAGAACTTCTAAAAATTGCCCGGCAACACAAATCTAAGTTCAAGAAATACGTAGTTGACAAAATGGCGGAAAGGCGAAACATCACAGTCTTTAGACTTCCACCCTACCACTGCGAAATAAATCCAATTGAACTCATTTGGGCACAAATGAAAAGTTATGTGGATAGAAAAAATACGTCATATAAAATACAAGCTGTACGTGAATTGTTATACGAGTCTTTATAACATATTACAAAACA
Organism: Diabrotica undecimpunctata; assembly: GCF_040954645.1. NCBI lineage: Eukaryota > Metazoa > Arthropoda > Insecta > Coleoptera > Chrysomelidae > Diabrotica > Diabrotica undecimpunctata. The sequence goes on along the minus strand of NC_092805.1, from coordinate 144,374,753 downwards.
AAACTGGAAAGATGCAGTAAGACATGTAATAGAAGAAGAACAAAAAAAGACGACTCGGATTCCGAAGTTGATCCTATTTATTTTGAATTTGAATAGTTTTCTAATCGTAATTATATAAGGTAAGTAATAGTAGTTGTAATCGTAAGTTATTAAAGAGGAAAGGCGCAAAATGTCGCCTGTCAAAATCTTCAATGTGTTTTAAATGTATCCATTTTTTTTTTCAAATCCTGAGAAAACTAAAAAGCATTTTTGAAAAATTTAAAGGCAGAATGAAATATTTTTTAGAATAAATAAAAAGTTTCTTTTGCATACAATATTTTCAATTAAAAATTATACTATATTTTCTCTTTTATTTTCACCCCTGTTACATAACATATTAAAATAAACATTGTAGAAGTTTTCAGGGACTTTCTGCCCTGATTAATAATGTAATCTTTCATTCTGCGTTTAAATTTTTCAAAAATATTTATTAGTTTTCTCCGGATTCGAAAATAATGGATACATTTAAAACACATTGGAAATTTTGCCAGGCGACATTTGGCGCCTTTTTCCTTAATTAAATAAATGTATCTTTTACAAATGACAAGAAACTTTTTAGTTTTGAATAAAATAAATAAGTTTTATTAAAAAATACAATTTACATAAGTACAATTTAAAAAATATATTTATTTAGTTCAAATAAACATTTCAATCATATACTCTACGACACTGGTCGTTCATTTCTAACCATTCAAAATACCCCCGTAATAGGATTATAAGGTATTCCTTCAGATATAAGGTGGGTTAGTCAAAAACGTCTTAAACCGTCAGTTTTAGGTTGGTTTTTACTATTATATCGTATTACCTATCCTCTCTGTATTTCAGTTTTCTAATTAGGGTTAAACTTGTAGTGAACTATCAACAAATTGTGAACCGTGTATAGACAGTTTTTATGACCCCAACTTCGTCCTCGAATATATTATTTTTAGTCTCCCCTATAATAAATTATATCTGGGTTAGAATATGTATAGTTGCATATGCAATTTAAAAATTGTGATTTTGGGTATATACATTTTATATTTCAATTGAAGATCTATTAGACGCTATACCTATTGATGTACAGAAGAGTTTGAGAAGAGGGAAACTCAAAAGTTCAAAAGGGAAAGTTCAAAATGAATAAATTATTGTTTAAAATTAAAGTAAAAGTTTTTCGTAGAGTAAAACACCCAAACGTTGGCACTCGATCATCGGTTGGCACACTAACGTTAAAACTATATTAATAAAAACAAAAAAAAAAACAAAAAGTTAATTATCTGAAAAACTTATACATATTACCAATCTAGCAACATTTCCCTTGGTAGTAAACAACTGCTCGTGCTTGTTGAAATCAGTGTGGCTTGTATTTTATATGAATGTTGTGGTGACTGTACCAAACAAGGTAAGATTTTAAGTTTTTCGTAAGGATAGTGCAATGTTAAACTTCTTTGTAAATCAGGTTAATTTTTGTAATATTGTAACCGTTTCAAAAGATTTAAAAGAAAATCATTATAAATTTCGATTCTTTTTTTTAAATAAAACTACTTACCCCATCTATCTGTCAAGTACCTACCTGTAGCCGACTCAAGGATTCTTCTGTAATTCCCAAATATATCCGGTAGATGAGCCTATTCATCAACGTCACTCACGCTCAATTTCAGAGAGCGCAAGAATAGCGTCCCCCTCTTTCCTGTTAAGAACGTCCAACCGTTAAGACGTGTTTCCAAAGTGGGTCTCATTTAGAGGTGAGCTTAGAAATCCTTTTCTTGTACATATTTCAGATAGATATTTATTTTTTTAGACCCTTATTGGAGAGGCTATAATGCTGAAATATTTCTAATATATGTCTCAAGATAATACTGGTATGGAGTTATTCCAGATCATGGCCCAGTAGCGGTATCTTTTTATGGAATACCTAACCCCTCTTATCTAGGATGGTGGTGGATTGATATCGGATGTAGCCGAATCAATGGTTTATTTGGTGACTGATTAAATAAGAAAAGAAACCGAGCAGATTAAGGTTGTACCAATTTTTATTATACCTACTTTCAAGACAACGAAAATGATTATGAACTCAAAAAAAAAATGAAAATATAGTGAAGTGTTCTAATTTTATTTAAAGGTTTATTTTCTCTGTTATTCCTAGTTGATAAATAACTATATTATTTTCAATGTAAACAAATTTCGAAATTTGGGGTTAATATATATATTCGTTTACTTTATAACTAATTCTTAATTTAATACGATACAAAGCTTTTTTGTTTATGGTAATGTAAACATGAAATGGTATTTTGGTATCCTTTTGGGGTGACATAACTTTTAATGTTTTCTTTTTGTTCATTACTAAGAAATAATAAAGAATAGTTTTCTTGTAAACTTTCGATAAATCTTATTTTTTTTTGCTCGTCCCCATCGAGGATAAACCAGGGGTGGCGTCCAATAATAAATTATAATTTCATATTATCTAATTGTGCTTGAATTTAAGATACGATATAGTTTCTATATGTTTAAGAAAACCCCGCCCAATTCTCTTCAAAAGTGAGCGATTCTGGCCTTGCATATATCATTGTAGCACGCAGTGTTACGATATACAACACAAATTTTTACACACATTTACTGACCTTATTGGTTTAATTTTAGCATAATTATATCTTAATAAAAATGTCGATTCGCGGCAATTTAAACGGTGCCAACATTTGGAAAGCACAATTTAACATAATCTAATTATTGGCATAGGTGCCGATATATAGAATTGAAATTATTTTTGTTATTCCTAATATTGGCACTCCAACGGTAAACGTTAATTACCATCTCTTTTGAATTCGAGATTAATAATAATTGTGCCTGAAAAAAATAATAAATCATTGACTAGTCAAAAAATATTTTTTTTCTTTTACTATTCTAGATGCCAAAAGTAAAGAAACATACAAAATATACAAAATCGTACACCGAGGAATTGCTTTAGACAGCATTAATTGATGTGAGGAATGGTGAACAGAAGAAAACCATCGATATGAAGTATGGCATTCCAAGACAAACACTCCAATATCGTTTGGGTCCTAAATTTTCAAAACCCGAACTTGGAAGAGACTAGACAGAACATCAGTATTAATGATCTCAACTTCGAACTAGAAACAGAGTTTAAATACCTGGGGGCGATAATCACAGCGGACAACCACATAAAAAAAGAGGTCTCAGCATGGATAGCTGCGGGAAATAGAGCATTTAACTCCCTTTCATCATTATTAAGATCGAAGTTGCTAAAGAGAAAATCTAAATTAACAATGTACAAGTCGATTATTCGCCCAATTATTACATATGGCAGTGAAACATGGACTCTGAACCAGCGGGAAATCAATAAGCTTCTAATATTTAAAAGAAAGTTTCTCAGAATATTTGGCCCTCAGAGAGATAAATTCACAGTGGATTGGAGAAGACGCCACAATGCTGAATTGGTGACTCTGTATGGAACTGAAAACATAGACATATCAAGGAAAACCGAATAAGATGGGCAGGTCACGTGGTACGATCAGAGGATGACAGAGTGTTAAAGACCAGATGGTAGAAGATCAGAAGGCCGACCGAGTAAAAGGTGGAAGGATGATGTTGAAACCGATTTATCTAGAATTGGGGTACAACAATGGGAAATAGAAGCGCAAGATCGTAGAGGATGGAGAGCGATAGTGGATGCGGCGAAGACTCACCCCAAGTTGTAAAGCCAGTGAAGAAGAACTTCTACGTGATACGTATCTAACAAAAGATGAAGAAAACAAACTGGTCGAATGGATTTTAGATAGCCATCAAAAAGGCTTCCCACGAAGAAAGGTTGATATTCAGGCCTGTGTAAAAAGCTTTTTGGATGTAGATAATAGAACCACTTCATTTAAAAATAACATTTTAGATGAACACTGGTATAACCTATTTTTAAAGAGGCATCCAATACTCACGGAACGGACACCTGAAGGAGTAACTGCGGCTTCAGCAAATGTGTCTGAGGAAGATATACGAGGTTGGTTTTCCCAAATAGAAAGCTATCTTAAAGAAAAAAAACTTTTCTGTTTTGAATATCCTAAGCAGAATATACAACGGCGATGAAACGTGTTTCCAGTTTTGTCCCAAAATGGGTAAAGTTATTGTAACACAAGGTTTCCGCAATGTATACGAGGTTGACCAAGGAGAAGCGAAAGAAAATCTGACAGTAATGTTTAAGACAGACTGTGTCTGTCAAAAGCAAGTGTTGATAGTGTTCCAGACACATGGGGAATCGTATTAAGCGATAACGGCTGGATGAAAATAGAAATTTTTATAGATTATATACAAAATGTATTTCATCCATATTTAAAAAAAAATGTTGAATTTCCTGTCATTCTCTTTGTGGACGGCCATGCAACTCATCTTAACTATCAACTTAGTACTTTTTGTACAAAGCTTGGTATTGTTCTCATAGCTCTTTACCCTAACTCTACCAGGATATTACAGCCTACAGATGTCTCGAACTTTAGACCACTTAAGGTAATGTGGAAAAAATCGCTGTTAGATTGGTGTCGTAAAAATCCATTTTGTAAATTTTCCAAAAAACATTTTGCACAAATCCTTAAAGAAGCTGTATATTCTTTAAAGCCTGAAGTAGCCTCTAGCGGATATAAAGCTTGTGGATTATATCCGTGGAATCCAAATTCAATCGACTATGATAAATGTTTAGGCAAAACCTACTCAAAAATAACCGGTTCCAATGTTGGAAACACTGAGAAGCATAAGACTGATAATAATAGCGTTTTAACCTATCAAAAGTTTATTGAAATAGTCATTAGAAGTCATTAGAACTTGATGATTTTGGCACCTTATTTACTGGATGTGATGAAAGCAGTGAAAATTTTCTATTATTACAAAAATTAAAAACCTAGTTTAAATCTGAAACGGAATCTCACACAGATAACATACAATAGAGATACAAATAGAAGATTTAAATGATAGCGTAGTACATTACAACGATGAAATATTTTTAAACGAAGAGAATATAGAAGATATACCTATTTATTTTTTGCGATAAACAACCCGCTGATGAGGGCAGTATAAGTACAAAAAAAATTGTCGTACTTCAAAATACAATTCTGACAGAGGCTTCTCCTTCATCAGGTATATGCAAGCCTAAATTAACCCAATTACCTGATACGTTGCTAAATATTCAGCAAAAATTGGAATTTCATGAAGAAGAATTCATAAAAGTTGATGATAGCGTAGCTTCTATTGGAACAAAGTGCCAACAGTATGTAAAACAAAACTATTCGATGAGGACACAAGAAAAAGGGACCGATAAAGAGAATAATAAAAACAAAAACAACAATCAAATAGCCTCATTAAATAATAAATTTTTAATCTATCCAAAAACTTCAGACTGAACGGGTAAATGACAATCTAAGAAAACTTAATCGTGCTTACATCAACGGTTTATAAAAGGCAATTGGAACAAAAGAAAAGAATTAAAGAGAAAGAAGAAAAAGAAAGCAGAAAATAAAAAAAGAAGATTAGAGAAGCAACAGATAAAGAAAAATAAAGAGACATTTCAAAAGAAGAAACCCATAAAAACCTTAAAAAACAAGGCAAATAGTAATGATGTTCACAACCATTCTTTATATAAGTCTGTCACACCTCATAAAACGTTCGGTCTCAATGCCAAATCTGGTTGCAGTGCTTCTAGAAGCTGTGGTACTAGCAACAATAACCATGACTTACAAAATTCAACATATCTAAATTTTCGCAGATCGCAAGTATCACACGCTGTTACTCCAAATTTAAAAACTAAAGTCTCCCATATAAAAAATTATTTTTAAGAAAGTTCAGAACGGCCATCACCACAATCTTTACCAGAAGACAATACGATTGTTCCGCGAGGACTATGTTTTATTTTGTACGCACAATATTTACAGGACAAACATAGGAATAAAATGTCAGAACTGCACTAGGACTTATCATATTAGCTGCTTAACTAAATACAAATTATATAAAGAAAAATTTATTTGTAGCACTTGCTTTGCTAAGAAAAATACTAAGAATGTCTTAATGTAAACACAATATAAGTTTTCTTTTACTTTAGTTGTTTACTTAAAATGATTTTTTAGTTGGTTTTTACCAGAATTTAAATTGTGTTTTAAAAAATACAGCATTTTGATTTTTAGTTTGGTAATTTAAAATTTTTTTATATTTAAAAAAATAAATTTAAATTTTTGTAACTAATTGAATTAAACTATTTTTTTTTTATTTTGATGTTGTTTTAATTGTGTTGGTGATCGTTTAAAATTACCTAGGTAGGTACCTAGGTATCAAGGTATCTTCCACAAAATAATTGGTGCCAATAATTGGAAAATATATTATGCTAAAGAATAGCATACGAGTGCCAATAATTAGAAAACTTCGATTTTCAATAAAATTAAATAAATTTTAACTATAGCAATCAAAATATGATTACAAAATATTTAAATAAGTGTGTCAATCACTGGGTAGTTTACCCTTTCTATAATCAATTTTATTACATTAACTTTTTATATTGTAAGTAACGTTTTTGTTCAAAAGAGTAATTACGGTTTTCTAAAATATAGGTGATCATAGACTTAAATTCTCAGTTGTAAAGAAATGAAACAACAAATTGATGAGATTCTTAAAAAAACTATTACAGCTAAATCTGCTGGAAAAACAAAACATAAGAATTGAAGACAAAATCGGCATAATTACTAAAGATATGGCAGAACCAACAGAAGAAAACAGAGAAGTTAAAGAAAAGAATCAGAAACTTCAAACCATAGTGCAAATTTCAAGAAAGAAAGATATAGGTATTAGAAAGAGAAGTATTAAAAAATAATCTCATCATCCAAGAAATAAAGGAAATCCAAAATAAAGACAAAACGGAAATCAAATATACGATATCAAAAATTTCAAGAAAATTGTAAATAGAACCAAATACAGATCAAGATATTATAGAAATACGAAGAATTTGTATCATAAATAATAATAAAAAAAGACCAATCCTCATTGAATTCAAAAATTTGGGTAAAAAAGAACGACGTCCTCAAAGAAACAAAGAAATTAAGAGGTAGAGGTAATGGATTTTGACAAGAGCTATGAGTCATGCCGATGCAGTACACAAGTTTACCTGTTATTTACAAATTCATAGCTCTTGTCAAAATCCATTACCTTTACACACATATTTATAAATGAAGACTGTCCAAAAGACATACAAATTCAAAGAAAGGAATTTCGCAAATATCAAAACGAAGCAAGAGAGAAAACTCAAAATGCAAGTATTCGTTATAAAAAATTGCTTTTAAATGGTAAATTATTCACGTTGAGTCAACTGCACACTTTATCACAACAAAATTAAGCTATAGTAACAGAAGATTTGAAATAGACTAAAGCTAGAAAATATGGTGATAGATTCCTCTCGAAGGAAGAGTTAACAATGGTAATTACTACAGAAAGAACAACGAAAATAACGAAAACAGCGCACTCAAAAAATAGTTACGAAGTAACAAAAGCAAGTTGGACGGAGAAACAAGAAAAAGCAAATAGAATAAAAAACCGAAGAGAGAAAGTAAAACTTACTGTTGGTGCTTACGCCGGTAGCATACTTAATAGTAACAGTAACGGATATAAAAATAATGTTAACGTAAATAAGAATCAAGGCGACGGCGTCCGCATTCAGGGTGAAAATAATGATTAGTTATGTTAAAAGAAATAATGACGGTTTTTTTTTTATGAGAACTTTTGATAATTTTTATTTTAATTTTAATATTAATGTTTACTTTAATCTCAAGGATAAGGGTAAAGATAATAGAGTTATAAAGGTAGGCCAGAAACACGACCAAACTGCAATAATAAATAAATTATTAATAATATTAATATAAATATAATATAATAAATAATATAATATTAATAAATAAACAATAATTCCTCATAATTATTGTAATGTCAGATAGAGAATAACAGAGCTAAGAGTGTTGAACATGACCATCATCATCAGTTGACCGCTGAAAGCAGTCGGTCGTTGATCGGAGAATTTTCTAAGATTTAGTTAAATTAACGCTAGAAGGCAAAGTACAACAAATAACGCTGAAAAACAAAGAGGCTACAATGGTGACAAAAAGAGAGAATGTACTGCACATACTAGTACACAAGGAAAAACAAATAAAAAAATGAAAAAGTACAACAGAACGAAGAAAAATAAGAAAAGTGAAAAGTTTTTAATTGGAACGTGAAATATAAGAACATTAGGCAAAATAGGAGAACAACAAAACCTTATTCATCAAATAAAAGTCTACAAAATAGATATTTTAGCATTGCAAGAAACGTGATGGAAAAAAGAAGACATCTGGGAATATGGAAAATACCTAAAATGTCACGGTATTTCACGTGGTAGACAAGGAGGGATGAGTTGCATAATAAGTGAAAGATACAAGCACGCGGTAAAAAGTTTTACTGACATTAATAAAATAATAACTATTCTGAAAATAAAAGGAACGTTCTTAGACATTAACTGACATCTTAGACATCTCATTAACGTGCACGTCATTACAGATGTTAGAAACAGCACAGATGAAAACACTAAAAAATTTATGGCTATACACTATGGAACAGAGCTAGAAGTACAGATATAAGACGTAGATGCAAGGTGGATAACATCAAGATCTAGGTAAGGAATAGAAGAGTAGAATAGATTGATCATATAAGCCGAAGAAAAACAAATAAAGTAGTAAAGACGGCAAGAGATGGTTCTCCAATAGGAAGACGATCAGTAGGAAGACAACGAAAACGATGGAACGACCACTTACTGGAGGCACATTGAAAAAGAGTTATGTCTACATAAAAAGAAGAAGAACAAGACAAAGCCACTACAGAGGACAAAGAAGCAGAAGCAAAGGAAAATTTTTATGCAAATTTAGAGACTGGTTTTATTTAAAAACCTTTGAATTACATGACAATCATGGTAATATACATACATCTTCACATACATCTTCCCTGCTCTAAAGGAGGACAACTTCGTCTTACCGTTAAAGACAGCGTAAAAGAGTAAAGAAATAAAACATAATGATGGTATTAGATTTTTGTTTCGATACAGGGCAGCGGCAAGCCGCTTATACTTATTTCGACCTCTTTAGGTCTCATCAGAGCGGCATTGCCGAGTAATTCATCAAGCTGTTTACTTTGCAAGTTGTAGAATGCACAGCGTTAAAAATTAGAATTCGGTTTCGCCAGGTAGGAAATCGTATGATTTCTCTTGTTGTTATTAGATGGCGTTGTTACGAATGTAAATAGTTATTTCAATAATTATGGGCCTACGACGGGATAGACTTTGTTTCGATTCAGAACAGTGGCCTATACCGCTCTGATGAGACCTAAAGAGGTCGAAATACGTATAAGCGGCTTGCGAAATACGTATATGTAGACTTAAAAAAAAGAAATTGAAAATCTAATGTTATAAATTGTTGATTATTAATGATGAAATTGAAAAGTAAAAATATTAAATTTTTGAAAAATGAGAACAATATGGGTATAAGTTTGACAATGTCAAAAACCGAAGACTATTAGAGAATAATTTGAAAACATTATGGTGAAAATATTTGAGTTGTGGAAACAGAATAAAAAAAACCGATATATTTTTTTCTTGTATTAGAAAAGATGTGAGAAAATGGTGGCTGAAAATGGAATGTCAAACGGTAGAAATTATATCTACTTATTTAAGTGATTATACAAATGCAGTAGCGCACCCAGGGGGGGGTTTTGGGGGTTAAAACCCCCCCCAGGACCCTATTCCGACAATGTTACTAACACATTTTAAGGACTCAAAATGGAGGTAACACCATAAAAAAAATTTCGGTGAGCAACCAAAACCCCCCCCAGAGGCAAATTCTAGGTGCGCTACTGTACAAATGAAAATTTGTATAATCACTTAAATAAGTACATATAATTTCTACTTATGTGGGACTTACTTATCTACTAAATAAGTAGATATAATTTCTACTTATATAATTTGTGGGACTTAATTATCGGAGAGTGTGCTATATCTAATTACTGTGGGTGGATAAATTATAAGAGGTATATGGAAAAGGATGATGCAATAAAACTAGTTTCTAAGTGATGTTAGTGATGGGTGTTTAGTTTAGTTTAATAAAAAGTTGATGGTATGTTGAGGTAAAATCACGATTAAAGGAGGAGTGATGATTGACGCAATTGGGATTAGTTCCCATGTCTCTGACAATCTCCAAATCTTCATACAAGTCAAATCGTAAGTTATTTTTGTCTTGTATGTTGTGAATTAATGTAATATCTTCTGGGATGTTCAACTGGCGTTTGGTGGTGCAAAAAGGCTGATGGGTTTTTTGTTTAGAGTGTTCTGCGGATCTAGTTAATTACCATCTATAAGCTCTGCTAATATATAAAAGATTACAATCAGAACAAGGAAATCTGTAAAATCCATTACTGTTCATATAGTGGATGAAATCTTTGGTGTTAGTAAGAATATTATTTAGAGTATTGCCAACTTTGAAAGAAATGTGAGTGATGTCAAAACAACTTAATAAATTGTGTTTATTTTTTTCGGATATAATCGAATTGTAAAATGGTAAAGACCTGTAAGAAGGGGGAAATAAATTGATTTGAAACAAATGCTGACTGTTAAAATAGTATGGATTATCTTTTCCTAATAAGTTTGTCAATGATGTGGTGATCATACCCATTGTGATTAACTAGTTTATTGATATTTAGTTCATTGTTATATGCATAATATAAGTGAATAAAGGACGTAGGAGTATTAATGTAAGTGTGTATGTGTAGTATATGAATAAAACTTGTAAAAGAGGAAAATGTGTGAGAAAGAGGAAGATAAGCACCTGCCTATTGCTAGATCATTGGGTTGTTTGTAAAATTTATTGGTAAATAAAAAGAAATCTTGAGACAAATACAATTCAAGATCCCAAAGTGAAAATAAATAAATAAATAAATATACCAGAGAGAAAGAAAATAAATAAGAAATATAAGAGGACAGTTCGTAGCTCTAACAACGTGGACAAGCGCAGCACTGTGTAAGCCACAGTATTAAGATTTTTTATATGTACTAATACCTATGAATTTTTATTTCAGATATCCTGCAAAAAAAATCACAAAAAACACAAAAAACCGCTTCGACCATCAAAAAAAATTATAAAAATACTAACAAGAAACCAGCACAAGCCACAAAAAAAAATTAAAAAAAGCTAAAAACCCAAGCACGTAGGGCTCAAACCCTTGAGCACCAAGACTCCGAACTGGAAGCAGCCTAGAGCGGAGGCTTGAGGTCCAAGTAAGCAATTTTAGTTCGCGGACAAGTGACAAAAGGATAACAGGAATAAAGCGCTTAACGCTAGTGTGAATTTGAATCGGTTAGGAAACCATGTTGGAGTTCTATTACCCATAACTGCCCTGTGGTGCCATAGTTATGCCTCTATCGCTCCTTAGAGTGCTATAGAGAAGAGAAAGGACAGCAGGAATTTCTGATTGATGTCATTTTTGTGAAAGGAACAATGATAAATTTTGAATAACTATTAGCCCAGTCTGGTTATACAAAAATCATCGATTTCACGGCAAAATGTTTCGCAGATATCTGACGCTTTTAAGACATAGGTAGGAGTTACTAGATGACGAATAGATAAAAAGATACTCCTATTTTTACCTTGCGTTTTTTTAAACAATAATTTATGGTCAGAATTTGATTTTTTATCCATAAGTTTTTTCCCTTATAATTTAAATAAACAATATTTATACCATTTCTTTATATCAAGAACATCTTCATTTTCCCGTTTTTTCAATTAAAATTGATAGATAATTTACGGAGATATTTGCAAAAAAGCAGTTTTTTGTACTAATGTATAAATTTAATTAACTTTTTTATTAACAAAATAAAATGTTATTAATATATTTCAACATTAAGGAATTACAGTCATTTAAATTTGTGCGAAATTTCCCCCTGATCGGTCAAACAGTTTAAAAGTTATTCAATTTGTTTATCCCTGGGACTAATTATTTAAACCATTGATCTTGCCCTATGCGTGATGCTAGACACATTTAACAAATTTTATAGGATTCTCTAAGACTTATACTATCTCAGAAGTTAAATGAATATTGAGTTTTCATCGAAATTATTTACAAAATAAACGTTTGAAAAATAGGTATGTTTTTTACTTATAAACAATTGTAATAACTTCTATATTTTTCAAGCTACAGACTTGTACGTACAACCGTTAGATAGCTGGTAAAAAAACTCACATTTCACAGAAAAATAAACCTTCTATGAACAATAGGAACGAAGTTAGCGACAATTTTTTTGTTAATTATATCTCCATTGTTTATTATAAACATTAAGAAGTAGAATTTGCAAAATATTTGAATGAAAATCTAACCTTTATATTGAATTTTATAACTATAAAATTCATCCAATTTTTCGAAACTTAAAACCTTTCGAACGAAGTTACTTTCGAAAGATCGACATAGGAAAGTGGAGGGGAAACTGATTTAGCTCCTCGCTGCAAAATTTAATATTATGGTTACGGATTTATCATTTAAAAGCTTCAACAGTTCTGTAGGAATTTCATCAGGTCCATTTGCTTTTCCATTTTTAGCGTTTCTTATTGCGTATTCTACTTCTTCTTTCAATATGTCTGGCCCAGTTGCATTGATTATCTGAGTTAAGTTGTTTCTATCGTCTTCAAATAATTCATTCAGGTATTCGGTCCATCTTTGTATTTTATTCTCTAGATCTACAATAAGATTTCCATCTTTGTCTTTAAGTTTACCTATTTGGCATTTATTTATGCTTCCTGTTATCTATTTTACTTTTTTGTTGCATATTGAACGCATCGTACTTTTTCTCGTAGTTTTCCATTTCTTCACATTGTTCTTTAATCCACTTATCTTTGGCTTCTTTTATTCTCTTTTTTATGTGTTTATTTATTTCTTTGTATTTGTCTGGGTAATTCTTCATCTTTCTTCTTTGTTTCATCAAGTCTAGTATATCTTGTGTCATCCACCCCTTATTCTTTGTTGTTGTTTTTGTAAGATGTTTCTTTGCTGCTGTTTGTATAGCTGTATTTATGTACTTTAATTTTTGGTTAACGTTGTTTGTATCGTTAATTTGTTGCTGCACTGAACGGAGGTTTTCATTTATTTCTTCTCCTGTTTCTTGTCGTATATTTTTGTTTCTAAGTTTATTTAAATCTAGTGCCTTTCTGTGTGGTCTTCTAATCTTTTTTGATCTCGCCTCTATCACAGTAACAACCGGGTTATGATCTGAGCCTATATCAGCCCCTGGGTGCGTCTTAGTACATTTAACAGCATTATGATACCTCCTTGCTATCATAATGTAGTCTATTTGATTTCTCACTATTTTTTCTTTGGTATGTTGTGGAGATGTCCATGTATATAACCGTCGAGGAGGTAATTTAAAAAAGGTATTTGTTATTACGAAGTCTTCACTTTGGCAAAATTGAATCAATCGATCTCCTCTGTCATTTCTGTTTCCAAGCCCATATTTTCCTACTTGTTCTCCTACCTTATCTTGACCCACCTTGGCATTAAGATCGCCCATTAATATGTTAATGTATGGAAAGACTGACTTAATACGTGAAGACAAACAACCTGCAACAAAAAGGTTCAGACCTGACAGTGAAGTCGAATAAATGAACCAAATTTTAACTTTTAAACCAATGTATGTAAAGAAAATAAAAAAAGTAAAGTTCAATAAACATTGTAAAATTTATAAGGCAAGTGATGAAAAAATCCACTTATTTTATCAAAGCAGTAAGGCGATTAGATTAATATTGTATATCATATTTGTAAGAAAAATAGAATAAAAATCAATATTGTTAATTATAGAAATACAAACAATTATAATTAATATAAGGAATATAATAAAATAATGTGTAAAAAATTACCTAAAATTTAATTTATAAAATATATAAGTATTATTATATCATTGATATAAATTGAAAAAACATATGTTGATTTTCCGGGATTTTCCGAGATTTATGGGTGGTGAAAATTATGTCACCATTATTAATACTGCGATAGACAATTCGAGCAAATTAAAAAAAGTAAGTATTTATGGTGAATTTCAAATGGACTCAATTTTTCCGAGTTTTCCCATATTTTCCGGCCAGTGAAAACTATGTAGTTATTCATATTTCGACGAGCTACCCCGGAATAAAAAAAAGAGGCTTGCAGCTGCAAAGGAAGCCGAGATAATGTAAATTTTTCCTACGTGTTGCAATCTAAAGTTCCGATACCGAAAAAAAACGGAGCTGAAACAGATATCCTCTCCACTTTCCTATGTCGATCTTTCGAAAGTACCGTCGTTTCGAAAAATTAGAGAAAATTTTATAGCTATAAGTTTCAATATAAAGTTTAGATTTTCATTCAAAATTTGTGCAAATTTTACTTCTTAATGTTTATAAACAATGGAGATATGATTTTTTTTAAAAATAGTCACTAACTTCGTTTATATTGGTCATAGAAGGTTTTTTATTTTTTAATGTGAGCTTTTTTACCAGCTATCCAATGGTTGTACGTACAAGTCTGTAGCTTGAAAAATATAGAAGTTATTACAATTGTTTATAAGTAAAAAACATACCCCTTTTTCAAACGTTTATTTTGTAAATAATTTTGATGAAAACTCAATATGCATTTAACTTCTGAGATAGTATAAGTCTTAAAGAATCCTATGAAATTTGCTGAATGTGTCTAGCATCATGCATAGGGCAAGCTCAATAGTTTAAATAATTAGTCTCAGGGATAAACAAATTAAATAACTTATAAAATATTTGACTGATCGGGGGGAAATTTCTCACAAATCTAAAAGATGGTAATTCCTTGATGATTAAATATATTAATACCATTTTATTTTGTCAATAAAAAAATTAATAAAATTTATAAATTAGTGCAAAAAAACTGCTTTTTTGCAAATATCTCTCTAAATTATTTATCAATTTTAATTAAAAAAACGGGAAAATAAAGATATTCTTGACATAAAAAAATGACATAAATATTGTTTATTTAAAATATAAGGGAAAAAATTTATAGACAAAAAATCAAATTTTGACCATAAATTATTGCTTTAAAAAAACGCAAGGTAAAACTAGGAGTATCTTTTTATCTATTCATCATCTAGTATCCCCCACCTATGTCTTAAAAGCTTCAGATATCTTCGAAACATTTTTCCACCTTTTTTTTAACCAGACTGGGCTATATATCTGTCCCAATAAAGAATCTTTGAATCTTTTAAGGATAAATCTTATAGACGAAGTGTTTGAGATCATAGATTAGATGTATTTCATCTTTGGAAAAAGATTTGTTGGTAAGGTTTTTGATTCTGGGATGGAACTGGAAATCAGACAAGGTTTTATCACTGATGGGTTTAATAAGTTTATTATTTAATCTATTAAATTTAATTAAATTAGAAAATTTTAACCTGTCGTAAGCATCCGTTATAAAGTTATTGATATTAATAAAGCCAATGGTTTCGAGCAAATAATCGTACGTTACTTTAAGTTTACAGTTAATGTAGTTGAGTTTAATGTAATGGGTACACATCTTCTCCATCAGTTTAATTTCTAGTGAGCTCCTGATCTTGAAAGGTACATTTTTTGATGTTTTTACAATGCTAAAAGTTGAAAAAACTTTATAGTTAAGATATTGGAATATAAACCATATATCTAGTTTCAAATGGTTTCTTTGTGTAGCTGAATCCAAATACTGACAAGCTAAGTTGACCATATTGTCATCAAATACAAAGTAAAAGTTCCAGTGGTTGGCTGTAATTTTATTAATAATGCAAGCTTTTTTAGCGTATTATCTTTGAATAATAACATCATTATCATTATGATCTTATATACCTCCAGTGCTAGATACTGATCTCTTTGAGCTTTTTCTATATGTCTCTGTTGTGAGCGGCTTACATCCAGTTACTGCTAGACGTTTAAGGTGGTCAATCCATCTGGTTGGTGGGAATTTTATTTTTTTTACTGATCGTTAGATATTAATATTGACAGAAATAGTTATTAAAGAGGAATGTATACACAGAAAGAGAAAAAGTCTCCTAATATTTATTTCTCTTATTTATTTATTATTTTAAAGAAAAATGTTTATTCCAGCCAATTTACAAACAGAATTTCCGTTAATACCGATTAAATTACGTCTTTAATCAGATTAAACAAAAATACATAAAAGTCTTCTTATAGGATATATTGTGCCATCTTTCTCTTATTCTCGTTTCAGTACATAATGAATTCAGATGGGAAATCAATGAATTACAACCCCGAAATAAATATCAACTCCTTTTAGCAAGATTTAAATAAAGATTTATGCGAGAGGACTGGAACATTCAGAATAGATCGATACTTGCCTTGTTTCTTTCGTTAATTGTTTCGACGAAAAAAAAGTACATGGTAATAATTAGCTTTTTTAAATCAGAAAAAAAAATTTATATCTGTTTTATCTGCATTTTAAATAATATTTCAAAGACTCTTTTATTATTTTGACTAGAATAACAATTATATCATTTATTTTTGAAAGGACAATACGTTTTATCTTACGAGATTTGCCATGTTTTATGATGATATCTAAATATTTATATATTTAAATCTTCATAAATAATAATAGGGAACATGTAGATTTTTACAAATTGAACTTTTTTAGTACATGCTTAAAATATCAATATTTTAATTTTTTCCCAGGATCTTACTCCACTCTTGAATATAGACCAACTAATGTCTTTACAATTATTACTCTATCAATTTCTTTTAATCCAATGTATTCCCCAAGCTTTGGTTATGTCAACTTTTTATCGTCCTCTTTTTGTTGTGCTTAGTTTTCGGATATCTACCTCTTTGATATAGAGAGAATTAGTCAATAAATCAGTTTGAAACGACCGTTATCTCGGTCGTTCCAAAGGTTTTCTTCAACTTCCCTGTCCCTTAAGTCTTTATCCATTCCTGCTCTCCAACTTAATCTCGGTCTACCTTGCTTTCTTCTTTCATGCGATGTCCAGTTCAATACTTTCTTTGTATTCATCCATTCTTTGGACGTAGCCACACCATCTTAGTTGATTTATTCTGATGCCCTCTGTTATATTGTGCTTAACACCCATAATTTCTCGTATTCTTTCGTTTCTCTGTCTAATCTTGATTTTCTAGCTGCTCTTCTATAGAAGTCCATTTCTGTTGCTTCTAATGCTTTAAGTTTTTTCCTTTCAGTGGCCATACCTCACTTCCATATTTAACAGTGCTTTTTATAATGCTATTATTGATTTTGTGTTTGTTTTCTTTGGAGATTGTTTTGTCCCACAGTACATTTAAGTATTTAATTGCCTAATGGCTTGTCTTCGCTGGTTATTTCTATGTTGCAATTTTTTTATCTAATTTGCTTGTTGGTTATTTGCATGCCTAAATATTTGTATTTTTGACAGTCATTTATTGGTCGCTGTATTTCTTCCAAGATTAGATTTTGTTGAATTCCCCCAATACACATGTGTTTAGTTTTCTTGATATTTACTTTTAGCCCCCAACTGAATTTATCTTTCATTCTCTTTTTGATGAGTTTCCCATAAACTATCGAGATGGTGCTAAGAACTGCGATTCCTCCGATTTTCTTGGCTAGTCGTATGTGCATTATTTCAGCCTTCACTAGGTAGTGGTTGCTTCCATATGTGCTTCCTCTTAACGCTCTTACGTCTTGTATATTGAGTTGCGTATTTTGCTGGACGATCACATAGTCTATAATGGACTTCAAATTTCTTGACTGTTGGACTTAAGTGAATTTATGTATTTTCCGTTAAGTATTCTCAGGTTGTTTTGTTCGCATTTGTTGAAAGGCCTATCTCCATTGTCATTTCTAGTAATTGTCGTTCTTCTACGAATAATAGTAACTGTCGTTCTTCTACGAATTGACCAACTATTTTATCTTTAACTTTTTTGCCCGTTCTCGCATTTAATTCTCCTAATAGGATAGGATAATATTTTTCTTGATGTTTCTATTTTTGATATTTCGTAAGATAATTTCTTAAAGAACTCTTATTTATCTTTTAATAAAGCGTCCTCGTTTACTACATAGATGCCAAGAATGGTGACTTTACCACCATGCAGGATCAGGTTAAGTTTGATGACACGCTGATTCACTGCCTCCCTTAGATGTTATGCACCTTCTAAGTCTTTTTCTTAAAAGTATGGCCACTCCTTGCTGGGCTCTTTTATCTCTCTATATTCCTGAGAAAAAGTAGTCGTATTCTTCTAGGTTTTCTGAGCCTTGCCTTGATATAGGAAGAATACCAACACTAAAAGTGAGTGACTGGGCAGATCACAAGGCTAAGATAACAGATGAACAAAGTTGATACTGGGATAAAAACCGGAAGATGATGTCTACGGAGTAGAGGTTGTGACCAACACAACAATATAAAACGTTACCAGCAAACATCGTGAAAAACTGGATACAAGAGGCACAAAATCGAAACATATGGAAAATTGTGAGGTAGATCTATGTCCAGCAGTGGATAAGTGGTGATTGGGTGATGTGAAGAATTCTTCACGAAAGAAAATTATTTTTCTTATGTTATTCTAGTTCTGTTCGATATCTTGTAAGAATATTTCAATTGGGACGTTCTTATATATCTAAAGATTTATTATCAAAAGATATATTTGTAATTGATTTGAAATGCTTTTTTGAAACAATTTATATACATTTACTCTAATTTTTTCTCTTTCTATTTTTGCAAGAAAATAATCCGTTACATTTATAAAATCGAGAACCTTCATTTTGCTTCTAAAATAAAAAAATTCCGGATCAATCTAAGTAGAAAAACCCCTGCTTGTCCTGTTGCGACACAAACATACATAGACACAAACTGACCGTTAATGTTCTGCTTAATGTTCCATGAAAATCTCTGTCAGCAAAAACGGAGAATACAACTTTTTTGGAATAGCTACATTCGGAGGCCAACAAAAGGAATATAAAAATGGGCCTTTTTAGAGCTAAGTAGATCTACTTAAGCGAGGAATGGAAGTAAATTTTGGAGTGATTCAGTTACTGCTTTTATTATTAGGTTAGATTTATTTTTATAATTAAGTGTACATATTATAGATATTATTTTGTTTTTTTTTTTTAGAAGAACAGTCGCTGTATATCTTACTAGTAAATGATCCATGATTTGATAAAAACTATGTTAATATTTTAGATACTAAGTATTTAAGTACTTCTTATTAATCAGAAACTTTCTTAGACTCCGTTTAAAGGTTTTAGCGATTAGAGTTGTGGTAAACGATAGGATAGAGTATATTTTTTTACCCATTTTTCTTTCTAAATGTTTTTTATGACATTAGGAAGGATTCCCGCACAGCCAGAATCATTAATCCCTAAGTGGTCCCATCATTTTAATGTCTTTTCATATTCATCGCGGATTTTTGCCGTTAAAAGTAATATGGGATCCTTATACTCCAGTCATCAAAAACGAAACTGCTTCTGAACCTCTAAAAATCATCTAAACAAGCTGAATTTTGCCGAGAATATTAATTTTGGTACCCGAAACAAGCTGCAAAAAAGTTTATCACTTTTACATCCAGACTTTCAGGTACAACCCCTTCTTCTTCTTCTTTAGGTGCCATCTCCGCTACGGAGGTTGGCAATCATCATAGCTATTTTAATTTTTGGGGCAGTAGCTCTAAATAGTTGTTTTGAACTGCATCCAAACTATTCTCTCAGGTTCTTAAGCCATGAAATTCGTCTTCTTCCGATGCTTCTTCTGCCATATATCTTTCCTTGCATTATGAGTCGCAGGATGCCATACTTCTCGCCCCGGATTACATGTCCGAGATACTGTAGCTTTCTTTCTTTAGTTGTAAGTTCAACTTCCTTCTCATTACCCATTCTTCTCAGTACTTCATTGTTCGTAACTCTATCTACCTAGGAAAACCTCATAATTCTTCTATAGGTCCACATTTCAAAGGCGTTAAGTCGTCTCATTGTGTCTAGATTTAACGTCCATGATTCCACTCCATGGTATAGTACACTGTATACGTAACTTTTTATTAGGCGTACTTTAAGAGCTAAATCTTTGCCACATAGGACCTTTTTTATTTTCAGAAAATTAGAACGTGCTTTTTCGATTCTAACTTTGATTTATGCAGTGTAGTCATTATTTTCTGTTATAAGTTCCTAGGTAAGTGTACTTTTTACTCTTTCGATCTGCTGGCCCTCTACTATCAAGATTTGGTTAGTATTATGGTTGTTTTTACAAATTTTCATAAACTTCGTGTTTTTGATATTGAGCGAGAGTCCGTACTCCCTACTACACATTACTACTTTACTTATGAGTCTTTCCAGGTCTTGTAAACTATCGGCTATTATTACTGTATCATCTGCATATCTGATGTTATTAACTAAGACTCCATTTACTCTTATGCCGACTGTTTCATCTTTCAGAGTTTCTGGAATTACCTCTTCAGAATAAGCGTTAAATAATAGAGGTTATAGTATGTTTTTACCCCCCTGCGAGAACCCCTCTCGCAGGGGGGTAAAAACCCAAAAAAATTGATTTACCAAGAATCTGTACAACGTACAAAAAAATGTTTTAAATAAAAAATGTAGCTGAGATAATCTTTTGTGTAGAATGAACCATTCTCTTAGAAACAACGCTTGAAACGGCCGTCGATTTTGCATGTCTGTTACGCGCGCGAAATCAATGTTCAATAAAATTTGTATCAGCTCGGTAAAAATTCGATATCTTTTGATTCAAGTGACCTACTGACAAAAATAAAGCGTTTTATGCGTTTTAAAGGTAAAGAGTTTAGCTTTCGTATGCAGTTTTTGACTTTTGCCTTGATCTCACGAGAGTCGTAAAAAATAGCAAAAATCGCACCACGTTAATTTATTTAATACCTTTATAAAAACTGATTTTATTCTCAGCAAAATACAAAAAACTGCATACGAAAGCTGCACTCTCTGCCTTTAAACCGCATCTTGATTTTTGTCGATAGGACAGTTGGATCAAAAGATTTCAAATTTTTACCGCCCCGCTGATACAAATTTTATTTTACATTGATTTAGCGCGCGTAACTGACATGCAAGAGCGATGTTTCTAAGACATGCTACAGCTATAAGTTTCATGCTACACAAAAAATGCTTATTAATATTTTTGTTTAAAATTATCACAGCTACATTTTTTATTTGAAAGATTTTTTTCTACGGTGTACAGATTATGGCATCCCTCTACGATTAAGAATGCTAAGGGGCTACGTATTTAATACGCTATTATACGGTCTAGAGGCCTGGACTCTCAAACAGAACAACATTAAAAATTCTGAAAGTTTCGAGATATGGTGCTACCGTAGTATGCTGAAAATAAGTTGGGTTGAAAGAGTCAGAAACTTTGAAGTAATGCTAAGGATAGGAAAAGACCCAGAAATTTTGTCAACGATCAAACGAAGAAAACTCGGATATTTGGGTCACCTGATGGAAGGACATAAATACGCATTATTTCAAAATATAATGCAAGGAAAAATAAAAGTAAAACGAAATCCAGGCCGTAGAAGAATGTTATGGTTGCGTAATGTGAGAGAGTGGTTTGACTGTACCACTAATGAACTCTTTAGGTCAGCTGTAAACAAGGTCAGGATAGCCTTGATGATTTCCAATCTCCGATAGGAGTGGCACAAGATATAGATAAATCGATTTTTTTGCGTTTTTACTCCCCTGCGAGTTGGATTTTAGGGGGAAGCCCGGGGGTAGAAGTGGTCAACTTTTTGCCTCTTTTTTCATAATCATCATCATCATTGGCTTTTACAACTCTTCGTGAGTTTTTGCCGCGTTTACTATTGCCTTCCATTGATTCCGATCCTGTGCTATTATTTCCCATGGTCTTACTTCCATCTTCTCCAGGTCTTCCCTGACTGCGTCTTTCCACCTTTTTCTAGGCCTTCCTGTCGATCTTCTACCATCTGGTCTTTCCCAAAACACATTGCTAATCAGTCTGTCGTCATCACTCCGTACCACGTGGCCTGCCCATCTTAATCTATTGGCTTTTATGTATCTTACGAAGTTCCCTTTCCCGAAGAGAGTCTCTATTTCATTGTTGTATCTGCTCCTTCATTTATTTGTCAGGCTGTCCCTGCAAGGACCATATATAATTCGCAGGATTTTGCGTTCCCATACTAATAGCTTATTGATTTCTTTCTTTCTCAATGTCCATGTTTCACTTCCATATGTCACTGCTGGTCGTATTATGGTTTTGTACATTTGGATTTTGGCACGCCTTGAGATAAGCTTTGACCTCATTAGATGTTGAATGGCAAAGAATGATTTATTCCCCGCCAGTAATCGTATTTCAACCTCCCGTTCTCCTGTGTTTTCACTAGTAATTGTTGCTCCTAGGTATTTGAATTCTTTGACCACCTCAAAATTATGATCGTTTATGGTAATGTTTTGTCTTATTCGCTGTCGTTCCTTTTTTGATACGACCATGTATTTAGTTTTTTCTTCGTTTATTTTCAGGCCTACGCTTAGTGTTGCTTCTTCAAAGTTCGATACTATATCCTTAACTTCCAGTGTTGTCTGTGCTACTGCATCTACATCATCTGCAAATGCGAGAATAATCTTTGCTCCTCTGGCAGTTATGTCTGGTTTGACTCTGGTATAGATTTTTCGCATTGCATATTCCAATGCTAGGTTAAATAGTAATGGGGACAGCGGGTCTCCCTATCTGAGTCCGGTGCTTATGCCGAAAGCCTTTGAAGTTTTGCCTTTTGAAGTTTTGCCTCCTATTCTAATTTGTGCAAAGGAATTGTTGACACACATTCGCGCAATCATGGTCAGCTTCTTTGGTACGCCTAACTCCATCATTGCACTCCACAGTTTTAAGCGATCTATGGAATCATATTGTTTGAAATCTATGAAGATCTGGTGTACTTCTTTATTATATTCCCAATACTTTTCTAGCATTTGTCTGATTGTAAATATTTGGTCGATTGTTGATCTTCCAGGCCTAAAGCCGCATTGGTAATCGCCAATAATTTCCTCTGTATATGGCAGTAATCGTTTTAGTACAACTGAAGCTAATATCTTATATGTAGTACCGATTAATGAGATTCCCCTGTAGTTGCCACATGTATTCTTTCTGCCTTTTTTATGTATTGGCACGATAATACAGCCACTCCATTCTTTTAGCATTATATCTTGTTCCCAGGCTTCTTTCATTAATTGGTGTATTTTAGTTCTAAGTTCATGCCCTCCTTTTTTAATCAGTTCTGCATCAATATTGTCTAGTCCCGGGGATTTGTCATTTTTTAGGGTTTCTATCGCCGTGATAATTTCTTCCAGGCTTGGCGGGGGTACTTCTATCTCGACCGTTTGGTACTCACAATTTGCTTTATTTCCATCCGCGTCTACCTGGACATTTAGAAGACTTTCAAAGTATTCAGCCCATCTTTCGATTATTTTATTTTCAGCTGTAATCATTTGCTCATTTTTATCTCTCACAAAGTTCGGTGTTCTTATATATGCACTTTTCTTATGTTGTCTTACTTCTTTGTAGAATTTTTTATTTTGCTTGCTTCTGGGTTCACGTTCTACTTTTTCAATTTGTTGTTGTAAATGTTGTCTCTTTTTTCTCCTTACTGTTCTTCTGGCTAAGGCTCTCTCTCTATTGTATTGTTCACGCTTTTCATCCGTCAGGTTTGCTAGGTAGTCGATTCTTCTTTTGTTTGCTTCTTTTAAGGTATCCTCGCATTCTTCATCAAACCATTTATTTCTTTTTGCTTTTCTCTTTCGACCTATACACTTCTCTGCTGTTTCTGTAATGATCGTTTTAATGGAGTGCCATTTCTGGTCTATATTTTCTCTTTCATTTTCTTTCGTTTCCAACACCTGGAATCTGTTTCTCAATTCTAGTTGGTATTGTCTCTTTCCCTCTTCTTCTTCCAATTTAGACACATTCCATCTTTCGATCTTCATCTGTTTGTCTCTTTTGCCTCTTTTTTGGGGTCCCAAAATTATTATTCTTTGCAAAATTCAGCTTGTTCGTATGATTTTTAGGGCTTAACTCTCTGAAGAATGGACTATTAGTACTTCAAAATATTGATTTATTGACTTTGAGAAAATATATTATACAATTATTTATACAATGATTTTAACAGTATCTGCTGGCTTATGGTATCGAATGCTTTCTTTTAGTCCACGAATATAGCCAGTAGTTTACTGTATTCTGCAGACTTCTCGATTAGTTTCTTTATTAATAGTAAGTGATCGTTAGTATTGTATCCCGATCTAAATCCGCCTTGTTTTCTAGGCTGATAGAAGTCTTACTTCCAGTCTTTTCTTGATAATTTTTGTGAAAAGTTTATATACGAGTAAGAGCAAACTGATAGAACGCTAGTTTTTTAGATCTGTTATGTCTCCTTGCTTGTGAAATAAAACAATGACTGCATTGTCCATTGAGAAGTGGTTTGTCCTTGATTCAGAGAAAAGTTTGGTCTGGATAATATTATTTCTACCTAGATCGCCTCGATCACTACTTCGTTCTCGCCAGGGGATTTATTGTTTTTTTATTTCTAAAAGTGCTGTAATACTGATTTTGTTTTGATCCGTATAATTTTTTGTGTGATTGACACGTTAACAAAATTTATGCTCATTTTCATAAAACATCTGAAAATTTTAATTTACTTAAATTTTGAGGTCGCTAGTCATGCTACGCTAAAAATTTTATGATAAAAGAGATAACATTTATAAATCATTATTAAGTTAATTAATTGAAAAAACAATGTAATAAAAAAATTTTTAATAAACAATAATTTTTTATTTACAATAATTTCTCTTTACTTTTTATTAAATTTTTTATTTAATTAATTTCAACTGCCTCGTAAAGGGTTTTAAACTATCTCATCCTATACGAATTAAACGTCCTTTTAAAACTGCCAATTTTGAACTTTATTCTATTTTTCATGAAATTTCCTGTAAACAACTTCTAAAATCGCCTTGGTGCATTTACACGACGGCGACGTGTTGAAGCTCCGTATTAGTATTGTAAATTTAATTGTTGCCGACCACCGAGTGACATATTGGGCCCCATTCGGTGCGATATTTCAAACCCTTGCCCTGGTTTTCCCTCGGGGCATGTTTACTAGCCTTTAAGCTTGACGAGCTTCTGATTATCTCGATTTCAGTCGACACACATTAGATGATACGTTGATGTGTGTGTAGCAGACTGTAATAAGTGTTAAAAGAAAAAGATCTTTGTCTGACACTTAGGATGTAAGAAATGACGTAAACATATTGCGTTACAGAATATAATGGATATTAGAAGTATTACTTACATCGAGTGTGCTTTATATAACTACTGATATCCCTTAATTAAATTTTAATTAACTTTAACAAAATATTGTAAAATAAGTAAATATCTTTTTAGCTAATCAGATAAGATAGGAATATGTTTTGATCAGATTTGAAACAAAATTAATAAAATGAAAAATAATAGTTAAATATGAGAATAGAATAATTTCATATATTAAGGCGGCACTACCCCTCATAATTTGGTAGTTTTTATCTTTTATAGAAAACGCTTTACAAAAACAATTTATTTTTAGAATTTTACACATTCTAATAAAATTCATTTATTTGTTTTTTGATGACATCTGTTAAAATTATGACGTGATCGACATTTAATTAAATACAAATTAAGCGAGCGGCAAACTTCTGGTTTTCTTTTGTTACTGTTAACTATGGAGTATAAAATTTTTCATATAAAAATGATTGCACGTCACTCAAGATTTACGACGTCAGAACCCTACAGCGTTGCCAAAACATCAGAATAGTTAGTAAGTGCGGAATTTTTAAAATGTCAACTTTTTGTCAAACTGTTATATTAACAGTAAATACACTTAGTTTTAAGACTACTGCAACGCACTAAAATACATAAGAAAACATTTTAATACAAAATTATATATTCTAAATTTTAAACTTACCTCTTTTAAAACAATAATAGTAAAAACGTCTCGCCATTTAGATCAGGCATTTTCCGGATGTTTTCTCGTTCACTCGTTTTATCCTAAAGATTATTTTTATTTGGCATACTTTAAAAGTAAAATTTATAAAACTAAACCAGCAAATGTTGCAAAGCTAAGGCAAAGAATTATCGAAGAATCCATATTAAACTCTTAAAAAACATGGAGAAATGTATTAGATGCATTTTAGCATCGTTTAGGATACTCAGATGGTTTAAACTAAAGCTGGCTAAAGCGAACAGCTGCCGCTGATACGTGATCGCTGAGCTAACAGTACACAAGCGTAAATCTAAAAAGTTCTATACATCATGAAAGAAGTGACCACGTAGTGTGTCAGTAAGTCTAAAGAAAATGTTGGCATCTGCATAGATTTTATGGCCGACATATCTCTACCTTGTATTCCTGTCCAAGATACCTATTACCTTAGACAGCTCAATGTAAACGTCTTTGGTATGCATAATCTCGCGACACGGGAATGTACAATTTTTATCTATCATTAAGGTAAAGGGAGTAAATGCTCAAATGAAGTTTGTACTATGTTAAATTGGTACCTAAAAAGCAAAATTGGCAGTGGTGTAAAATACCTTTATCTGTTTGGGGACAACTGCGCAGGTTAAAATAAAAATAATAATATGATTCGCATGATGATGTACTTGTAGGAGATAAAAAAGTTTAATAAAGTCAAACTAACATTTCCTGTTAGTAGCCACTCTTTTATGCCAAATGACAGAGATTTTGGCATCATCAGAAGAAAATTAAAGCAAAAAGAACGATATTATACTATTAATGAGGTTGAAGAGCTTTTAATGAATTCATCAAAAATTGACGGCAAATTTTCTGTTAATAAAATAACTACTGATTATTTTATTGACTACAGTTCATGGTGGCTCCAGTTATATATAAAAAGAACCTGCTGAAGTGATGATTCGTATGGCAAAAATGTCCCAATAAACCAAAAAATGGCTTTTGCCATATCATAATACAGAGAAATTACTTTTTCATCAAAGAATCCTAACACGATTAGGTTGGATGAATTCAAACTACGGAATGCAGTATAACCAATTCAGGCTCCTACCAGATGAGCATATTCAACGGTAGTTCCAATAAACAACAAGAAAATGGAAGATATGAAGAAAACATTGGTATACATCCCGAAAGAAAAAAATTAATAATTGCTTTATTTCATGTATAGGACATTGTTTTATTTTATTAAAATTAATTCTTATAAAATATTCTGTTTGTATATTGACGGTTTTCCTTAGAACTTCCTAAAGTTAATTATTTATGGCAGAAAGGGAACATCTTCTTAACCCAAAAAAATTCTCTACCCTCTCCTCTTAAAATATTTAAATATTTTATAAGTATGTAGTAGTCCAGAATGCCCAATCATATAAACCTTAAATGCAAAAAATTAATACCAGTAGTGTGTTTGAGTTTACCAAGTTTTTTGTCTCTCCTAAAAAATTGGCAAAACTGGGACTTGTGGCCTTTCTGCAGTTAGCGAGTCATATATAACATAACTTAAAAAATATTTCTTAATTTGTTAAAAATCTGTCTAAAAGCTAAGTAAATAATAAATACTCAAGGGCAATATAATACTTTTTAAGTAAAAATATATCAGAGATATATTTTTAAAGGATCCATAATGTTTTCATTCAACTTGATTAGTTTCTAATGAGTTTTTGAGTTTTTAGCCTAGTTTGTCTTGTTAACGCTTGTATGAACAATAAAGCTTGAAAAAGGCTAATAAGTTAAACTAACAACTCTCAAATTGTCTAACCATTCCTCGTAGTATCACATTTAAGTTCCACTAGCACTCCTGAAAGGATAATTATAGAAACTTGTAATTGCGTACATAATTAAGGTATTCATTATAGTACAAGTAGTAGCTGAATAAATTAACTGAATTAAAAATAAATCTTTAAATAAAAACAAATAAATAATACATACGATATACTTTTGTGTATTTACAAATATTACGTGTTTCGAACCATGTTACCTTTGGAACTAACGAGTTAGGTTAAAGGAGAATAATTTGTACATATCGTCGCCGTGAAATTAAACCGGAACAAGTGTAAAAATCGATTTTTGAGATATTGGTAACAAAAAATTCCTTTTTGACGTGACAACGTCTTAAATTAGGTTGTGGCTCGGAGTCACTCATGAAAAAGTGTAACGCCCGCTCACGTCTGTTACGATGAGTCACCGAACGAGAGAGAGGCCCGCCGGACCGGCGAATGCCTTGCGTCTCTCTCCCACTCAAACATGATCGGTCCGCTGCGCGCGCAGCACTAGAGAATTAGGCGCGTTGAATCGGAATAGAAATTAGTTAAGTTTAAGTTTACATGTACAATGTTTTAGTAAACAAAATATATTTCTATAGTTAAAATTTGTGCAATTCTTATTTTCATTCAATTCCTTGTTCCTATTATGCAATTTAATAATATTCATATTAATAAATATTCTACCGAGAAAAAGACGTTGTCACGTAAAATCTTCGCCCGTAAAACCGACTTTACAGGCAACTGATTTTTTTTTGTGTCTATTTTTATGTCAAACTTTTACCTCGGAAACCTTTTTTGGAAGGTGCTGGAGAGGGTCACCAATGAAGACACTGCGGACGACAGCGAGATGGATGGTGGAGAGCTAGTCGTGGGTTCGAAACTAGCTTTTGGAACCATGATAACTTTCCTAGAGACCATAATGGGGTGGTTTCCCGTTGCCTTCCCCATCGCAGTATCACAGCCGCTTAACTCATAATGTGAGTGACGCCTGTTAGTATCTGAAATTAAGCCTACAAGATTTTTACTTCCCACAGCCTTAATCCAGTAATGACATTACTGCTGCCTAATGTCATATGCTCAGTTGATCCGCGAATACTTATTTGGAAATGCCTTATTCGTACCTGTCCTGCATATCTGCACGAACTTTCCCTATCAGCCATATGGGACGTGCCGTGTGGAGGTTGAGGACATCCCCCGCCCAGTCTGTCTTCCGTGAAGTACAGAAGAGCCCCTACTCAGTTCAGAGCTCCTCCTCCACGAAAGCTGAGATCGGACACGGTTATATGTCTATGGACACAATTAAAATAACAATAACCTAGAATTATATTGACACGGAACATAAATATAGACAGAAGTGATTATAAGTGGTTAGTACTATAGGTGAATATAATTACATCAAGCAACTATTGACCACACTGTTCTATTTTCTCATTTAACCCATCCTGAACGAAAAACGTAAGATGCACTATAGAATAGGAATGAAATATTAAAATTGACTTCAAATGTAATTAATGTTTTCACATCCTCTTTCAGTTATATTATCATATGATTTTTCATCATATCTAATATCTAGAGATACTAGAGACATGACATGTTTTTGCCATATTTTACAATGATTTTTCCTGTGTGAATATTAATTATTACTTTTTAAAATTAAATTTTTAGATCATTTTGTTTAATCCACTCTGTGGTAACAAAAAAGGTCTATTATAAATCACTACGAAAGACTATTTACAAATACAGCTTCATGTCATGTCATGTCCCGTATTCTCGTTTTCACAAACTTCTTTTATTTATTTTTACGTCAACTTCGCCGGCTAAATCAAACATCCGAAGTGACATTTACACATTACCCTTACTTCCCATCTTCATGTTTTATGTTTGTTGCAACTGGCCGGCGAACTAATAAAAAAGGTCTTTGTAAATAATAAAAAGAACTCAGTTAAGTTCCGAAAAAGTTTTTGCCGAACTTTGCGTCTGGTCTTCAACGTAGACAAAAAATATTAGGAAATGGAAACTTGTCTTTCTAAATAATTGAAAATCGTGTGTGGTAGATTCAATATATTTTAGGAAATCATTTAGAAGGAGAAATGTATCTGAAACATTTTAGTGATATTGAAAATTTTATTATATTAATATTTTAGAAATGTGTTTTTTAACAAGGAAAAAGATCATTGTCAACCAAGGATTAAAACTACTACCGGAAATCACAATAGGCGAAATAAAACTAGCCCTAAGAAAAGCTAAGAATTCCAGATCTCCAGGCACAGATTGTGTAGTTACTGATGCAATCAAAATCGGAAGCACTTGCCTACTTAAAAAAATAAATAACCTTTTTAACATGTGCCTTTTGGACAGTAATATACCCGATAAATGGCATAATGCTGAGTTAATTCTGTTGTACAAAAAAGGAGATCCCCATAAATTAGAAAACTACTGACATATCCGTCTTCTAAGTCACCTATACAAAGTCCTTACAAAAATAGTAACAAATCTTCTTGAGAAAAAACTTGAAAATTTCTTGCAAAAATACAATCCACCACTCGTTCTGGCTATTATAGATTTCTATAAAGCCTTTGGCACGGTTGAATTTGACCAAATCCGGGAAGCAAGACAATACATACAAAAACGCAACTACTTACCGACGTACTAAATAACTACATAAAAACACGGATCATATCCTAATCGGCAGAGTAGTCCGACAGGGTAATACCTTATCGCCTAAACTGTTTACCGCAGTACTAAAATATGCTTGTAAAAAACTTAACTGGAAAGAAAAAGGCCTAAACATTGACGGTAGAAGACTAACAAATTTAAAATTCGCAGACGACATAGTTTTGTTCTCGGAAAACCTCAAGGAGATATGTACAATGCTACGTGAACATCAGTTAGTGTGTACCAGTGTGGGTTTTAGAATAAACATATCCAAAACAAAATTCATCACAAACCTAGTACCTAGCGGAGAAATCAATATTGGAGACAACGAAGTAGATCTGATATAAAAATACATATACCTTGGACACGAAATAAAGATTACAAGAGACAACAAAACATGCGAACTACGAAGAAGAATACACCTAGCATGGGCAGCTTATGACAAACTCAAAGATATCTTTAAAAGTAATATACCAATTTCTTTAAAACGTAAAAAAAGTCAATTCTGAGTATATCGCTTTGTGACCGAGTTAGAAATGAAGACTTAAGACGAATAATAGGAGTTACCGATATAATTTCCCGAATTGCCATACTGAAATGGAACTGGGCCGGACATGTCGCCCGAATCAGTGATGAAGGGTAGACGAAGAGATTGCTTGAGTGGAGGCCAAAGTTAGACAAAAGAAGTAAAGGAAGACCTCCTACTCATTGGACTGACGATCTCAAGAAAATGTCAAGAAATTTGATGAAAAGTGCTTAAAATAGAAAACAATGGACAAAAATGAGGATGGCCTGTGTCCAATAGTGAACGCTAGATGATGTTGATATTGACATAGATATATTGACATAACATATGATCGGTTATGGTAATCGTGTTAGAACAGCATCCAAAAAAGTTGAATGTTTGCATGGAAATTTTCCAAAATACGCTGATAGACCCATTTTCCTAGACGGAAATTTGACTAATAACAAATGTTAAGATTTACTAAATAACCAAATTATTGCTACACTTTAACAGAATGGCCTTTTACCACAAAAATTTTTCTTTTAGAAAAACTTTTGGAAATTTCTTGAATGTGAATTTTCCAAATTGAAGGATATTACATAGATAATGCATATAGTGGCCTGCTCAATCTCTGGACCTTAATTCGTTAGATTTTTTTGGAATTATTTAAAATCATCTGTTAACATTGGACGATCAACATATTTGCAAGATTTTAAACAAAAAATTATTGATGAATATGAACTTATACGTGGAGAAGTCTTGGAATAAGTGACTCACGAATTTATTAATAGACTTACAAATTATCAGAAGGTGATCAGCGAGCATTTTGAACACGAAGTGACTTTGTAAAATTATTATTTTCATTGGTCTTTATTAATAAATTTACGTAGTTTTTAACGATATGGTAATTTATTAGTAATAATAACAAGGTCTATTAAAACCTGAAAAAATGTGCAGGATGATCCATTTAAATGACTTAAAAATTTCAGGAATTGCGTCTTATTGGTTTTAAAGATATTAAGATGGTTCCGAACTTTATTCCAACTCTGTATATTTGGTACAGTGCATAGATTTAAAAAAATAGTTTTAAGTTGTTTCATTTATGTTCACTTCAAAACCATCGCGACAAATTAAAACCATTGTCCTAATATTTTAAGACAAACGTATTTTGGTCTGCTAAAATAAAACTAAAAATGTTACACCATGTAATCTGTAGGATTTATAGAGACAAATCGACACTTAATTTAAAAAATAGGCAACATAACTTCAGCTTACAGAGTTTTTAATTACAGCCAATATACGCTACAAAATATCGTATATATGATGCAACATATTGATGGATAACACATATGATACCAAACATTTCTCTGAAAAACAGTTTTTTATATTTGTAATTAACGTGCCTCAACTGCTTATAGTTATTGACATGGTTAAAGTTTACAGGAATATACATACATTTCGCTCACCTCACCGGTGGCAATAGTGGCACATCTAAAAAATAACTCAAGAACACCATCATCCAGCAAGATAGGCACACCATTATTTTATAGATTTTATTAGATAGCTTATGTGTCACTATGGATTTTATTAAAGTTTGTCTAAAAGTTGCAGCGATAGTGACACTTTAGAGATATGTCAGTATAGAAGTTTAGTTTTCGTTTATATACTTACAAAGTTTCACTAAAGGCGGTAACTTTTATTCAGTTTTGCTAGTTTTTCCGAAATAACCTTTGCATTTTATGTTTTTAAATTATTTGCGCAAAAAAAATTCTAATAAATTTGTGGATTTTTGTCTTTTAATCGTAAGAAAAATACGATTACAACAAAGAAGTGTCTAATGATGTTAAATATTGCATTTGTTTTCACATTTCTTTGATCCTAACAATTAATACGAATAAGCTGGGTCGACAGAGTTAGAAATGAGAAGGCCATTAGACTCCTGAAATAAACAACACAACTGGTCAATATAATAAAGAGACGCGGAACACTTCGGTCACATTATGAGACACCTTTATGACACATTATGTATCAGGTTATGGTATTCTAAAATAGAAGAAAACTGATTGCCGGATGTGGATTTAATTTCACATTGTGGTTCAACTATTAAAAAGGGTTTATAGAAAAAAATTGTATCATTTAAGATTGAAAATAGCCATGACAATATATACCACACCTACTGACATGATCATCGGTAGATTATTTCTCATATAGGTAAAAGAAATAAATTAGACTTACTCACAATCAATTTAATTTTACTACCCAAAAACGACCGGTTTCGCTTTCTAAAATTTGCAAAGCATCTTCAGGTCAAACAGTACAAAGTAAATTAAATGCTGAAATTATAAAAAGCCCATATTAGGGTGCAGTCTTATAAAGATATAGATAAAAAAACATATAGTAATTATACCAATATTTAGCAGACAAAGAAAAACCACAAATTGGTAAGAGATAATCTATTGAATTGTAACAAATTAGAAATAAATAAAATACTACTTACATGCCGGTACAAGAATTTTTATATAATGATTCGTGATACATAGTTCAAACTATCCTGTATTGCTGATAATGGGTGATCTTCGGTCAATGTTGTAACTGTCTGGCAATTAACGAGGAAGTTTCTTGAGTTTCATTTGTTAACATCTCTCCATTCAAGAAACAATTTCCTACATGGAAAATAATACTCCAAAAAACCAATCTATACGTCGTAGAAAAAATGTTTCAAGTAAAAAATGTAGCTGAAATAATTTTAAACTAAAATGTTTATTAGCACTTTTTATGTAGAATAAACCGTTCTCTCAGAAACAACGCTTGAAGCGGCCGTCGATTTTGAATGCCAGTTACGTGTGCGAAATCAATGTATCAATTAATCGTAATAAAATTTGTATCAGCTCAACAGTAAAAATTCGATATCTTTTGATCCAAGTGTCCTATCGACAAAAATCTATATGTGTTTAAAGATAAAGAGGTTAGCTTTCGTATGCAATTTTTGTATTTTGACGCAAGTAAACTTAGATTTTAGAAAGGCGTTAAATAAATAAACATGGCGGGATTTTTGTCATTTTTATGATTTTCATGAGATCAATACAATCTATCCCTTTCATTGTCTGGCCACTATAAAGTTTTCATTAATAAATCCTAACCTTCAAAACCTATAGTACGAAATTTTAGTTTTGAATTTTTGGCAACAAATGTGACGCATTTGAAATATGCTTAAAAAACGCTTGATTTAAACTTTCACATAACAAATATTCTAAAACATTTAAAATTTAATTTTTCAATAAAACCAGTAAGTTTTTTAAAACAACAAAACTTCTACTATAAACTACACCCTAAGCCGTCTTCTTGGAAACATTTCCTGTGACGTCCGATCGTGTGAAATGTAAAACATTAAATTCTGCGTTTTTTATTGATATTTTAAATATCTTATATTTATTGTCACAACTTAAAAATTAAAATTTCATGTCAGTTCTTAAAGACTAATCTCTAAAAATGGAATTTTTCTACGACTGATTAATGAAAGTGATCAATTTTATTTATCTCACGAGAGCCTTAAAAATGGCAAAAATCGCGCCACGTTTGATTATTTAACACCTTTATAAAAACTGAGTTTATTTGCGACAAAAACTTAATACGAAAGCTACACTCTTTATCTTTAAAACGCTTCTTAATGTTTGTCAATAAGACACTTGGATCAAAAGATATCGAATTTTTACCGTCGAGCTGATACAAATTTTATTGAACATGGATTTCGCGCACGTAACTGACATTCAAAATCGACGGTCGCTTCAAGCGTTTTTTCCGAGAGAACGGTTTGTTCTACATAAAAAGTGTTTATAAACATTTTTGTTTAAAATTATCTCAGCTACATTTTTTTACTTGAAACATTTTTTCTACGACGTATAGATTCTTGGCAAATCGTTTTTTTTTGTTTTGTTTTTACCCTTCTATGCGGGGTTTTAGGGGTAAAAGTGGTAAACTTTTTTACAGCTTGTTTGGGGTCTCAAAATTAATATTTTTGTCAAAATTTAAGCTTGTTCGTATGATTTTTAGCGGTGAACTCTCTGACAGACAACTCTTCATGCAGAGAAATTTGAATGGATTTATTCAGGGAGCTAAATTGGTTTTTTTATCCAAAACAAAAAATACTGAGTACCATGGAGAAATGAATCATTGTAACTTTTGCAATGGTTTGGACACCAGCTGTTGGGTAATTCAGAGTGCTCCGTATTATAGCACAATAATTAATAAAGCTCCTACATCTACTGCAAAAATAATGCTGATATAAAAGAATAGTTGGAAAATAACAATATTGCACACAAATAAAAGCTTAATGGCTTATACTGGTCAAAAGGTACGTTTGTAATGAAATTTGTGCAACTAGATATGCTTTGAATATTTCATTGCTTATTTATAGGAATAAACCAGAACCAATATATGAGGTAGATAGTAAAGCTGAACAATATGGGCATAGAGTTCTTTGACTTAATCCATACCACTCTATTTTTACTGCAATTGAGCATATATAAACAATAAGTAAACGATATTACTCTGATTTTGTTGGTACAAATGGCAGTTCTGCTGCAAAGTCTTTGGCAGTGTAGAGGGAGTCCCTGGCCCAAATTACACCAGAAGTATGATCAAAAACAATAAATAATACGGAATCTAAAATACAGCGCTGGTGGGAAAGAAAAATAATTTTTGATCGTGAAGACATTAGCCCTGTAGTTATTGATTTAGCGGAAGCATTGATTGTCACTTCGGAGGAACAAATAAGGGTCTAACCACCTTCTGATATCCCCGGGTGCTCTGAAATGCGCACTAGTCCACAGACTATGGCATTCGATGACATGATAACGGCATTGAGAAAACAGTTATATAAGTATTGCAATATTGTATATTAAAAGTATATTTCTGTAATACATATTTATTTAAAAGATATTTGTATTCGACTCAGATAATCAGGTGAGTTAGAAAATCTAAATAATTTTGTATATTGGTATAGAACAACTATAATTAACAGAATTCTTAATTTGCTAAGGATTATTGGATAATAAAACGTCTATATTAATTAAACAAGTACACTAAATTCTACATTATACTTTGATGTCCATAGTACTGTGTTTGGCTAAGAAGTAAATTAATATGAAGAGCTTTAAAAGCTATTCTTAAATTTAAAACATATATTTCTTCATCTATAAATAATTTCCTAATAATTATTGAACACTGCAGTAGTATTGTATTACATGAAAGTTTAATATGAAAACCAGACTCTATGCAATGATAAATCTGATTATAAACTGCGCTGTTTGTTGTACAATGTTTAATCAACGATCAAAGTTCTTTTTCTTGGCTTAAATTTATGTCTGTAATGTGTTGTAAATCACTTTCTATTTTAACAAAATAAAGTTTTTCACTAAAAAATTTTTATTTAAAGAGATCTATATCAATACAGAACAATATAACTGACCTTTGTTTTAATAATTTTACCCTATAACGGTCTTAGTTTGTTGTAACTTAAAATGACAACAACGGTTACAAAAAATGTGTTCCTCTGCTTGAATCTTCTTGCAAGTTTCACAATTATTTGTATATTTATCAATTTTAATAAAACTTGTTTTATTATGATTACTACTTTATCATTTTTGTGTTGAAAATGATTGGAACCATAAATTTGTACCTTATAAAACTTCATTTTTAGAGTGATATAAAATATTAGTTATGAAAAGATGAGTATAAATTATTTATAGTTAAAAATTTTCAACTTATAATTATTTTTTAAAGAAAAAAACAAAAAGTTAGATTATGTGTGTTTAATAAGATCGGAAAATGGATGATTATTACTCTTACACAATGAAACATACCATATTTCAGAGAGAATTATAATTCAATGTGTTGGTTTTCCATTAATTGTCCTTTTTAATTTTTCCCGTCCCCACTTTTTAATATTAATTACATTTTTTGTGGCATTTCACTCACCAGGAAAACATTTGCGACATTTTTATATTAAAATTACCTTTATTAGGGACGACTACTCGGCGTTTTTTTAACGTCATGGAATTGTATAAATTTACGCCTCGGCGACAAAGCAAATACACTGGCAAAATAAATACGAGTACAACTCGTCATGTTGCCAGATTTAACGCCGACCTCTCATCAAAATTGGAATATTTTGCATAAAAGTCGAATAACAGTTTTGCTCGAAAAGGGCTTAATATAGAGCTAGATAGGACCACACTTTGACAATTTTATTTATTAAGAGAGAAAGGAAACTCGCAAAATTAAAGCACCAAAAAGGTTGCTCTAAATTTAACCCGAAGCAGACCCAAAAATTCTCAACAACGATGTTGTAAATGTATTCTATATACTTGAGTAAAATAAATATCAAGAGGTACAGATATTCAATATAATACAGCAAATACCTTATAAATTGAGACGGACTTGTCTAATGAAAAATTTTACATTAACTTCAATTGGTTACTTCTGGAAAGGATACTACTTGCATTATTTATTCCTATTTCAAATAAAAGTAATAAATAGTAATAAAGTAAAATTTTAAGAACTATTGACAGTTAAAGGTGGTCGCTATTGTTAGGTATTTAATTTGACAAATAGATAAAAAATATTTGGAACTTTATTTTATTAATTAAAGCAAATATAATTTTATACATAAACAAAAAATTACATACAAAAACAACTTTACTACTAGGATAAAACAGATGATAAGTTTTCTTGAAGTATGTGTCAATTATTATTTGTTTTATATTCTTAGCTTTGCTTTAAGAACCTCAGCTTCACATTTAAGTAAAGTTCGAGACACATTTATTAATATTTCACCACTATTTTTGCACAATAAATAATGCTCTACGTCCCTCAATTTTGCACACACTTCGCTCATATTAGATACATTAAGTACCTTTTGGAGTTTCACATTCGTCCACATCACTATTATCAGAATTGTCTTTTTCCTCATACACACACGCACACCTACACACACAAACAGTGATCAACCCTGTCCCTAGGAACATGTGTATATCATTGTACTGTGGCATCCACATGTCCGAAGATCAAACCGATTACACTTCGCTATTAAAGTGATACCTACTTGATCCTCAGGTTTTTCCTCCACCCTGGAGCCTCCTCACGTAAGTCAACGTGTGACTTACGTGAGGAGGCTTATGGTCTGAATAAGCCTCCATAATATTATGACACCGTAACTTTAATAATAACTGATACCAATCTTATCATGAAAGTAATTTTAACACTGAAAAACTCTATTTGGTAGAAATTTATATCTTGATCTTGTAGAAAAGTTCTCTTTTATAAGGCAACCCGGGCAACCAAGAGAGAAAAGTCATATTTCATCTATTTTGCCGAGTACATGATATTTTAGATAATAAAATATCATGGAAGTTACTTCATTTTGACCACGTTTAGTCATTCCTTCGTGATAGGTATACATATGGACATCATTGCCTCCAAATGTCGTGTACACCAAATATATAGTACCAAAGTTGTCTGCTGTAGAAAACTTTATTTGTAGTCAAATTGGGTAGCGGAAGATTTTGCATAAGTCTAAGGCTATTACAGATGCATTATTACTATGATGACATTTATGTTATATAATATTTGAAATTTACATTATTAATATTTTAAAAACAATATAACTATGGTAAAAACATCTACATTATACAATTGGTGAACTTACAAATATCATATATTCTTTATTCGCTCCGTGCGTGAATGACGCGACATCTACAGCTTTCATCTGACAGTTTGGGACCTCCCAATTTGAGGTTAAACATATATGTTAAATAGATACGAAATTGACAACTAAACTCGGTTCGCTATTCCCAGTCTACTGTCTAGTGAATTAGTAATTATTTTTTTGCGAAGTTAGTTACTTTTTGACAGACTAAAAGTGGCTGGAAATTACTATACAACCAAACACACGTACTATAGCCAATATTAATAAAAAAACAATCTAAATAGTAAATAAGATAGAACTTTGCGAATTACCGACAATCAATATTCATTTATCTGCACCATATAATAAATAGTTATGTTAAATTATAACAACTAAAATATATTTTTTAAATATATACTACCCAACATTTGATGGGTATTGTATACACTTTCACTATTTAGAATAATTCTTTTTTTTTAAGAAAGAAGTCTGCAATAGTAGGATACTTGAGCTATTAATACTGAGAAGTAGGAATTGTTGTGTTGTAGGTTTCCGACAATGAATCTGTCAAAATATGCCCGAGCTAAGCGAATGGAGTATAATAATAATTAGTTTTTTAATTATCGTTTATCAGTTTATGTACAAAATAAATTTAGTATTAAAAACTGGGTTTCTAAAACTTCATCAAATTTATCTTTTCAACCCCAAAAAGAAAAGAAATGCAAAAATCTAGTACTGGCAAATCAAGTTTTTGCATGTAATTAAAAACAATAATAGTAAAAATTATGATATAAAAGATAAAGTCATCTGGCAGGCTGCAGTTAGCTTGAAGCCTTATGGAATATCATTTAAGGTAAATTATTTAAATTTTTCCTATTTCAATTGCATAAAAATGAAATTATGTGATATTTACTTTTTTATATTAATAGCACGAATCCATCTTTTTCTTTTCTCTAATTTATATGTAATCATTGGAAACCTATAAAAGCTACACTCTCTATTTTTGCTATTATTAGCACAATTAAATACGCACCATGCACCCATTTTTGATAAAGTTTTTGCGTAAAAAGATCCAAAAGGTCCAATTGTGTCACATTTCGCCGCTACGCACGCTGGCATCGTTTCAAGGTACCCCTACCATGGTCACGCACGGAGCGAATACAATTTTATACAATTTTGTATACAATTTTCTAGTAGTAGGTATCCAGTCTCCTATCCATGCATCCAGTGCAGTGTAACAGTGGTTATGTATTTCCAGTATTATCCGGTTCCAAAAGCAATGCTTTTTTTTATTTATTTTTTTTTTGTTGTTTCCTTTTTTTCAATATTTTCAATATTTTTTATGTATTTTTTTATATTAATTTTTTTAATAATTCTATTATTATCTGTTTTTGTTTTTTTTTTGTTTATTTTTATTTAAATTCTTTTTTTATATTTTGTTTTATATATCTTATTTTGATTTTTTTTACTAATTTTATTTATTTAGTTATTTTTTCCACTTATGTACAAGTTTTGGTGTACATTGGGCTTCATAAACTATTGTTTCATATTCTTATTTTTAAACTGCTTATGTATTGATATAGCAACTTATAAAATTCTAAATTGTTAGAAACTATTAACCCATAAAGGCTGATGGGTTTTACTAAAATTTTTATTTTCATAATGGCTTCCATAAAAATGTTGGATTAATCTTTATTCTATTTTTACTGCAATTTAGTATCATATGTTCTATTGTGCCATATTATCCATACTCGCAGTTTGGGGAATTTACAATTTTTAATTTAAATAAGTGAGATGGTGCTATGGAATGATTGAGTCGAATTCTATGGATAATTCTGATTGCATCTTTTTTTGTTGTAAAATTACAGAACCATAGTTTAATAGGAATTTTCGGCTGAATGCCTTTATAAAAAGTAACTTGGTGGAATAATCATATTTATCCATCCATTCCTGCCTAATTATATTTTTTTAAATAATATAAAGGTCTTCCGAAATTAATGAATAATTTACAAAATTATCGGAATCTAATGCTTCCTTGGCCAGTATGTCTGACCAAGGAGGCATTTATTGTATGTGAAAAACATATATAGTCAAATTTGCGCAAAATTTTCATTTGTTTTTTTTTCAAATAAACGCTTTAATTGGAATTTACACTTAATAAATTGCACACATATATATTATTGGCATAATTGCTATGTATTTTGTATTAGGCAGCACTCGAATACAGGTTGTATTTTCAGCATTTAGTTTGCCATGTACAGTTGACCTGATGATGCATGGAAAATCATAGCATACGAAACCGATTGTCGGTGGTAGAATAAAGTATTTAAAAGTCTTATTCTTATTTTTCTTTACCTAAATTTTCTTAAAAATGTTTGCTTTAAAAAAAATACTTCTGAAGAAATTTTATATTGACAAGGTTAAACCAATAATGTCACGTCATTTAACCTGGTGATAATGCTACTACCAACTCGTATAAATTACTGATACAATGACCTCCTTAAATTACAATTATATTTTTCGATGCCTCTATATTCCAAAATTATCCTAATAAATTAAAAAATAAAATGTATTATCATCTTATTTAATTTTTTAGAACTATGCAAAACTCATTACGTACACCTATTTTAAATTAATACCGTAAGGCCAGGTCTTTGCACAAATTCAAATTTTTTCTGACAAGCACATGTCACCAGAGTCCCTATCAATTTAAAGATGTCGATTAAAGGGTCTATAAGCATCCCAGAAAAGCATGACCAGAATATAGGCTCCGAAATTCAACCGTACCCAAAATCAGAATTGAAAAGTCAAACCAAACAAAATGCGGAATGAAACGACAATCATGGAGCGCTCAAATCTGAAATCAAACAAGAAAATCTGACAGTGCTCTTGCCAGAGGCGCTCCATTAAAAAGAAACTGCTTTGTAAGAAGTTAAAGCACATTGAAATGTTATTTTTTATATATATATAAGATTGCATTTTGAATACAATATAAAATTAAAATAATAAATCATCTGAGAAAACAAAAGAAAAAATTGTCGTGAAAATAGTCGAAATAAATTTGTAAGAGTGTCAATGGTCATTGCAGCCGAGACACATTAATTTAAATAAAAAAAAATTGTAAAAATTAATATTTAAAAGTAAAATATAACATTGAGTTACATAGAATAAATAAGACAACAACAAAATACAAAGCAGATCATTTTTTGTTTATACATAATTCAATGCGGTAGCTTAGTTTTTTTTTGTAACCTTCTATTCTAATATTGTTCTGAAGCTATTTTCTTGTGGCATTTTAAATTAATTACTATTTAAATGGGAATAAGCCACAATTAAAGGTTAAAATACGTTTATTGACGTTTCAATTTCCACTTCGGAAATCGTTCTCAAAATATAAACATTAGTAAATTAAACAAATTTTGTTTTTTGTTACTTAGTGAAAAATTCTTCTAATAATTTAATTTTATTTGACTCATCTATATTGACAATTCAGACATACCTTATACATTTTAAAGTAGACGACTTTAAAATGATATTGCCAATATTGTTGAGTTGCGTTCCTGGGACGACTTTACTTATAAGATAGTTCATTCGATTACATGAAATCAACTTTAACTTGAGAATATCCGTCAGAAAAGATCATAACATGTAATTCGTCTTTAAAAAGACAAATACATGCTATGATGATAGTAAAATTCTCCTGTTACTGATTCCATAGTAAATCATGAGGGAAAAACAAGGAAAAAACCTCATAATACTATCCCGACATGGTAAGTATTTGATCGTGCATTTAGTTTACCTTCAATAAACACCAAATTCTGATTTTATATGTTTGTTATTTAAAAAACATAAATGATGTATTCTCTATATGTTACTGACTTACCAATACTGGTATTTTCCTTTTAATAACTTCCTCTTTTAATATGGGTAACCAGATCCTACTACATTCTGCCGAGGAATTCGCGATACAATTAGTCTCATTTAGCATAATTAGAGTCTCTTCTTTGATTTTTTTCTTTTTTTTTACTATCCGTTTCTTTTAGGACTATATTTAAATCATATACGATTTTAGGAGAATTTTACTGTCATCATGGCATGTATTTGTCTTCTTAAAGACGAATTACAAGTTATGATCTTTTCTGACGGATATTCTCAAGTTAAAGTTGATTTCATGTAATCGAATGAACTATGTTATAAGTAAAGTCGTCCCAGGAATGCAACTCAACAATATTGGCAATATCATTTTAAAGTCGTCTACTTTAAAATGTATAAGGTATGTCTGAATTGTCAATATAGATGAGTCAGATAAAATTAAATTATTAGAAGAATTTTTCACTAAGTAAAAAAAAACAAAATTTGTTTAATTTACTAATGTTTGTATTTTGACAACGATTTCCGAAGTGGAAATTGAAACGTCAATAAACGTATTTT
Organism: Diabrotica undecimpunctata; assembly: GCF_040954645.1. Classification (NCBI taxonomy): domain Eukaryota; kingdom Metazoa; phylum Arthropoda; class Insecta; order Coleoptera; family Chrysomelidae; genus Diabrotica; species Diabrotica undecimpunctata. The sequence goes on along the minus strand of NC_092805.1, from coordinate 144,331,622 downwards.
AACCTTTAATTGTGGCTTATTCCCATTTAAATATTAATTAATTCTATTCTAAACCTGTTGTAATCCAGCTAATTGACTTAATCTAAACCTACCATTAATTCCCAATACTTAATTTATAACTAGAAGTAACCTATGTTTTTGAAGGCACTTGGTACATTCCAAAAAGTATTTTCCACCTGCAATTCGATCACAGACGATGCTTTCTGGCATACCTAAGACCAGCTCTGAACCAAAGTATTTTGTAACTGAATCTCTCTAACCAAGTTCAGTCAGACACTTTGTTTTCATAATGTTTTCATTGACCTAGAACTCACACCAATGTAACACTGTAATGTTTCGCCAGTCTATCCAGTTCTTCCCAGAATTTTCTAACCATCTATTCGGCATCAATAGTTTTATTTATTTTACTGTTGGTCTAGTCGTCAGAGATTTAACCTTTAAAAATCATCCAAACAAGCTAAATTGTATTGAGAATATCTTTTTTGGGCCCCTAAAAAGTTGCAAAAAGTTAAGCACTTTTACCTCCTGGCTCCTGCGTGTTTTCTGTAATTTTTTACGATTCTCATGAGATCAATAAAATTTATCACATCCATTGACCGGTCGCTATGAAATTTTCATTACTAGACTCTAATCTTTAAAATCTACAACATAAAATTTCGATTTTGAGTTTTGGCAACAAATATGACACATTTGAACTATTCCTAAAAAATGAATTTAAACTTTCACATCACAAACAATCGCACGCCACTGGAAATGCTTCCACGAAGACGAGATTGGTTGAACTTTGTAATTCAAGTTGTATAGTTTTGAAAAACGTACTTCTGTAATCGAAAAAAGCAGTATTTAATGATAAATTTTATTGTTTTTATGAGAATCGCCAAAATGGTAAAAATCGCTTAACGTTTATTCATTTAACGCCTGCTAAAAGTGCATACAAAAAGCTGGTTTTTTTATCTTTAAAACGCATTTTGATGTTTATCGGGGACACTCTAATTAAAAGATATCGAATTTTAGTCGTCGAGTTTATACAAATTTTATTTGAAATTAATTTTGCGCGCGTAACTAACATTTAAAATCGTCGGTTGCTTCCAGCTTTGTTCTAAGAGAACGGTCTATACTAGACAATGAGTGCTTATTAACATTCTTATTTAATTTCCCCTATAAGGTTGGGTTTCAGGAAAAAGCCGTGGAGTAGAATTTTGCGGTATATTTAGCTTTTAGATAAAATTTGGCTTATTTCTCTCACTTTCAGATGTTTAGTGACATTTTTGTCTCTGACGACTGGAGTATGTGTCCTGTTATATCCATTATATTACTCAGGTTTTCTTGCAGTCTCCATTGTCATCGAATGCCATAGTCTGTGGACTAGTACGCATTTCGATGCGCATCGCCCCGCCTCGAATTTTCCCATTGGCTCTTGACCTGGAAATCCCTATTTATCGCTCGAACAGCGCATATAAATATTGGCAATTTTCAGGTCAGTCAGGTCAGTCCCTCACGGGCTCTCCGAGAGCTTAGTCCTCTCGGAGCTTCCTGCATTTATTTTCCATACTCTGTGGCTGAGAATTGTTTCAACTTAACTTGGTGGTTTTATTTCGACGAAGAAATTGTCATGTAGTCATTGTCAAGTCCATAACCCGAAAATGGACTTAAGTAGAGGAGCTCTCGACAATATATTCGAAACCCTCTACAGAGCACCCGGAGACAACAGAAGGTGGTTAGACCCTTATTTGTTCCCCCGAGGTGACACCATATTTCATTCTCCCCTCAAAGTACCTATGTTTACAATACAAGCTACTCTTTGCACCTTGCTTAATTTAAGGATAATAGTTTTTTATGCGCCACATAACCTGTGGTCTCTACTGATACACATTGTTGGTTTTATCGCCATGTCATAAATCTAATATAACATGTCTGTTTTTAAAACCTACATTTCTTATATGCGTAGTGCTACCAATAACATAGTCACGACACTCTTGGTGCTGGAGCTAAGGGAGCCTAAAATCTAATATTAGTCCAACGTATGTTACATTACTTACCAGATTTATATTTGTACCATTTAGAAAATTCGTTTTTCTCGTAAATTTTATGATTTTATACATATAAGGCTTATAAGTCAAAACCTGTTGCATTAGATTTCAGGCTGTGGTATTATATTTTCCATGAGTTAATATGACCAGGTCAACCATATAATCAAGGACATGATGTCTGTCGTTGCGGAAACTAGCTATCAACTCATCCGGGACCAAATTTCAGAACAAGGCAGATAAGTTCTGATACCGTGCCCCAGTAAGTTTGCATCTATCGTACGTTTCTTAAGAATAGAATAGAATAGAGTAGAATTTATTTAATCAAATTTACAAAAATAATTTTGTTTTTGACAAGTCAAAGGAATAGTGACAATACATATAAAATTTTTGGCGAATTTAAACATTACAGACATGTATATATTTAATATTAATAAATAAAAAAACGACAAACACACTTGATAGAATTATAAAAAACATGAAATATAATTTTAATTGGCAAATACCGTGACCAAACTAGTGCTATTGTGTAAAAGCTATACTTAGGTACTCCGTCTTTTTAATAGAAACAATGTTTCAAAAAGTGTGACTTGATTTTAAGCTTAAAAGATAACAAGTGAAGACTTTTTACTTCATCTGGCAAAAAGTTATACAAACTAACATCAGTCAAATTTTTTATGCTCTTTGTCAACCTTAAACGTTGTCCTCTAATAGCATCCCTAGATCTTGTATCGTGATCATGGACGTTGGAGTTTATGTTAAACTTACCTTTGTTGGCACGAATTTCAATCAGCGTCTCACATATATAGAGTGAAGGTAGTGGCATAATACCTAAATCCAGAAATAAAGGTTTACAGTGTTCCCTATACTCTGCTCTTGCAAGTATCCTCACTACTCTTTTTTGTAGTTTAAAAATTCGATCTGCGTGAGAAGAATTACCTCAAACAGTTATTCCGTACTGTAAATTGCTATGAAATAGTGCAAAGTAGCACATTCTAATGGTATTTTTAGAAATCATATAATCTAAGTTACGTATTAAAAATATACTTGTAGCAAGCCTAGAACTTAAGAAATATATATGAGCAGTTCAATCCAAATTATCATCTAGAAAGATTTCCAATAATTTAACACTATTTCTTGAGACATACTTCCAATCGAAACTAAAAATTAAATTCTGATTTTTTTGTTCATTTAGGCCATTATGTGCAAACCAGCTTTTTGCTTTTTGGGTATCACTATCTACTTTAATTTTTAAATTATTCTGATTAATATCAGTATTTATAAGAGTTGTATCATCTGCGAAGCAAACACATTTTACAGAAAAGTGTAGTGAAATAAATCGTTCAGATAAATAAGAAACAAAGTGGCTTCTAATATCGAACCTTAAGGTACACCATATTCGACAATGTTAAACTCAGAATAGCTGTTATTAAGAAAAACTGGCTGTTTTCTATTTGTTAGGTATGATCTAAATGGATTCAAATTGTTTCCCCTAATACCGTGTTTATACATTTTTTTCAAACAGTAATTCATGCAAAACACAGTCAAAAGCTTTGGATAAGTCACACAATGTCAAAGATACAAAATTACCTTCCTCATTCTTGACCTTCCAAGCCATCAACTATATCTCTCACAATTTTCTGTCTAGCTAGTGTAGTGCTAAATTTTTCTAAAGCCATATTGATTACAGTGAAGTATTTTGTGTTTTTCTAGATATTCTACCAAACCGAGCATTTAGAATACTCTCAATAATGTTGCCAAAAATGGGAATGATTGAGATAGGACGATAATTTCCAATTTTATCTAAAGCTCCCTTTTTGAACACCGCTAGCACTTTTGTTACTTTTAAAACATCTGGGAAAATCCCTTCAGTAAGACAATTATTATTAAGTTTAATTAATCGATTGTTTCTACAATTATTTTTTTGTTTAAGAAAGAAAAATCCGTGCAGTGTGATTTTTTCAATCTATGCAAAACATTCCTGATTTCAATATCACTAACAGGTAATAAAAGTAAAGAGTCGCAAGGAGAGTGTACATCTTTAAAAAAATTCTATGGCTACATTTTCATTTATAGAATTAAAATAACTTCTAATATGTTTAGCCACTGAAGTAAAGTAATGATTGAAATTGTAAAATATAGCGACGTCTAGCTTATTTTGTCTATTCCTACAAGCTTAATCACCTAATTGCCTTTATGATTGAGCTTTAGGAGATTTTATCGAATATATCTAGCCTAAGCTCTTTTTTGTGTAAAAAGATCTAGAAGGCCTTGTCCAGTATGAACATTGTGCGGATAAAGAGCAATCTATCTCTGAAGCATATCCCATATATTATGCCCGATATGATTAAGATCTAGCAATTGTGGTGGCAAACGGTATAAGTGTAATATCCTTATTATAAAACCAGTATTCTACTATTGCTACATTATCCTACATGTAACGCAAATTAGGACCTGCAGCAGTGACAAATGAAAGGGACAAAGGTTATGAGATACTATCAGTATGTTGATACATATTGATTTAAACTTCCCACTAGAACGGGAACATTTCTACGGGACCAATATATGAAAGAATACCCTTTATATCTCTGAGTTCATATTTTTTCAGGTCCTCTCCAAACCCTCTTCTTCTTCTTCATGTACCATCTCCTCTTCATGTACCACCATGGCTATTCGCACTTTCGATACCGCTGCTCTAAAGAGGTCAGCAAAAGTGCAGTTAAACCAAGCTCTCAAATTGTTTAACCAGGGGAGGCGTCTTCTTCCGCGACTCCTTCTACCCTGTATTCTTCCTTGCATTATTAATTGCAACAAGTTATAAGGCTCGCACCTCATGACGTGTCCCAGATATTGTAGTTGACATATATGTCTGACTATAATTGTATTTAAAACCTCTTTATCTTTTTCCATTCTTCTCAACACCTTGACATTCGTGACTCTATCCACCCAACATATTCTTAATATCCTTCTGTAGGCCCATAACTCGAAGGCTTCTAATCTGTCCGAAACATATTTCTTTAATGTCCAAGCCTCCAACCCATAAAATAATACGGACAACACGTAGCATCTCAAACCCTCACTATTCTTGAATTAGGGCAAAGGCAAAACGTAGCTTCATCTATGAATAACACAGATCTCCATTCTTGTAAACCCCAATGGATATATTGTTTGACCCACAATTTTTATAACGTAACATGGAAACTCTCAATAAATGTCTGGCGTGCAGGCCAGCTTCATCTTACCTATTCCTTAATGTTTGGTCTCATATAGTATTTTTTAGGTATTTTATAAGGTTCCACAGAGTTCACGTGCAGTTATATGGAAGATTTGATGAGATATTTCTAACACATACCGACATATCTTGTCGAGGAGTAGTTGTACGTTGACGACATCCGTATCTTTCGGCGACATTACCAAATTGTTTAGTTTAATGCAACAATTGCGAAATATCGCTCTGAGATGTGCCAAATGGACGGGCAGCATCACCTTGTAAAAGACCGGTCTTAATCATATTCACAGCGTTTATCATCTGAACATGTGTTAAATGCCGACGCTCTATGAGTATCGTTGGATTTAATAATCATGTTTTATAAAATTTTAAATAAATACAGACTATTTTTAAAATTTGAAGCAGTTTTTCTTTTTAATTTGAAGTAATTAATCCAACAAATTTAAGGCGCTGTCACTGTTATTTTAATATAACAGTGTAATTGACAAATTAATTTTTAATGGCATATCGTGATTTGTACAGAACAAGTTTTTTAAACTCAAAGCCAAAAAACAGGTCTCCCGTCTCAATTACAGGCACCGGCTTGTTGCTCAAATATTTTACTTGACTGGGTAACAGTGAAATTTATTTGACACGAAATAAATAAATATAATTGACTAAAAAAATTTATAAAATTTCTTATGAAAAACCCCCTTAGTGTGCTGGCATTGTTTAAAGAAAAAGTACTTTGCAAAACCGTACAATGAAGGACAACTTGATGGAAAATCTCCGGAACAATGGCTCCACAGCACTGAGTTCAATTTTTCTGTTACATGACGTGGACGTGACATGTCGCAGCGCCGGTGATATTCACTTATTATTCTAACGGCGCATCTGCTAAAGAACGAGTTAAACGAAGGGGACTTTGTGTGTTTCCTGAAAAAATTACGACGTTTTTTTAATTCATTATACGTTTTTGTTTACCAATTACGTTTCTTGATTACTTTTAAAATATAGCTATTTATAATTTAAATATATATATATATATATATATATATATATATATATATATATATATATATATATATATATATATATATATATATATATATATATATATATTGTTATGATATGTAAAATCAAGAAAATATTGGTTTGTTTAAAATATTTCAAAGTTCAACAAAAAATTAAAATAATTCAGAAAGTATAACCAACAAACATTTCTAAGAAGGAAAGTTATTAAATTCTTGGATTATCTGTACTAAACAAAAAGTAAGCTTTACATAAATTATTTCTTTGTAATACTTCAGTTGACCCGCATAAGTTTAAGTGAAACAAAAGACAAATTGAAACGGGTTTTTACAAATACATTAGTGCAGTGATTAAAGACAATAGAAGATATTTTATAAAGAGGTTTTTGTTAGTTTTAAGAATTATAGAAAATAATATTTGTAAATAAATTTTAGGAAATTTTATAATTATAGGTAAAAATTTGTTTGTTATCGAAATGAAAAAATGGGGAATTGTGACGAGTTTTGATTGGCGGAGATTGAAAAAGGTGGGATAAGGAAAGTTTAGCTAGATTGAGGAGAGAGAAAATATAGGCAGTTGGTTTCCAAGTCTTCAAGAAAGAACAGTGTTTGTTCTCTGTCGGTTCCCGAAATGTAGCAAGCAGTAGTGTTGAATGTTAGTGAGTTTTTGTGGAGTTAGTGTATCTGGCAGAAGCTGAAACAACAAAATATTGTAAGTCATATTTCTCTACTTATATTCCAAGAGTCACTGTTCAGGCCAACGAGAGATTCAGTTTATCGTAAAGAGAAGATATTCCAAGAGTCAATGTTTCACTCGGGCCAACGAGAGATTCAGTTTATCGAGAGGAGAAAGGCTATCATAATTTGAATGATTTGTGCTTTTGAAGGAGATCATTAAGGACGATATACTTGCAACAATCTGATGTAAGATTGCTGATTACATAGGGAGCGGTTGAGAGGAGATAATATAATCTACAAGGAACAAGGATTTGGACCACTCATCATCAGAGAGAGATAATTTTGTTTTCTGCAGTTTTTTTCTTTTATTGATAACACAATTTTTACACGTAATTTAGAAAGGATATAAATATTTGGATTAGGAGAGTTAGAATAGTTTGGGATTTTGAGATTTCAATTAATATTGTTTGTACCATTAATTTTTGATTGTTCACGTACGGAGAACAAAATTTTGAGAATCCTTATATGAGATTTGTTTATTGAAAACTTTTGAGTGTGAATTATTTCATTATTTTTATTTCAATATATAGTGTTAGATCATATGTGTTTTTTATTGTTCCGGTATTCTCTGGACCTTACCTTTCACATGTAATAGCATAGATATAGAAGCACGAATTGAACCCTGAGATAAAAGAATTAAAAATTGTGATAGAGTCATAATCATATCATTTAAATAATTTTAATTAATCAAAAAAATTAATTAGCTAATTATTGCTTGGCGCACCAAGACTTTAAATATCACAATAATATATATAATATATATAAGTAGAAAGGAACATAGATTTATGTATCTTTACAAAACCCAAGAAAGAAGGAAAAGGTAACGAAGAGCAAAGGCAGTACATACACATTTACAGTAGTGTGAGTACAGATAATAGAGCAAAAAAAAGAATTTCAAAATTTTAGCAATAATATTAAATCCCGGACTGAAGTAGATAAACAAATTGTTTTATTAGAAAAAAAAGAGAATGGATACAATATGTGAATTATACGCGATTATGCTACAAGTGAAGACTTGACGACAAAAAAACTAAAGACGAATTATTCGAGAGAAAGGCTCAAGTATTCTTTAAGGTCAAAGACAAGGGTGAAATTGTCATAGCAGATGACTTAAAAAATTTAGATTAGACTAGAATAGAGCTTTTTGTGAAACAATGTTACTCAACATTAGGAATGGGTTTTTTTCAGCACAGAGACATCCACAAATTTACATGAATACAACCTAGGTACTAGAAACCTGTGCTCGATAATTGATTATGTAATACAATGTCACACTTCCCATCCTAAAATTAATAAAGTAAGAGTATACCGTAGTTTGAAATGTGGATGCGACCATTATTTATGGTCAATATGATAATTAACTATTGAAAGAACTATAGCACCCAAGTACAAAAATAGAATAAAAAAAAGAGTTCATAAGCATTATCATCACCATCATCATCATCATCATCATCATCATCATCATCATCATCATCATCATCATCATCATCATCATCATCATCATCACCATCATCATCATCATCATCATCATCATCATCATCATCATCATCCATCAGAGTCAAAAGTCCACTGCTAAACATAGGCCTCTTCCTCGTGTTTCCAACCCCATCTTGCCCTATCTCATCTAGTTTTTATTTTTTCTTCTTAAATCGTCGGCCCATCGTGTATATGGTTGACCGACGCTTCTCTTGTCTTTTGTTGGTCTCCATTCCAATAGCCTCTTTATCCATTGCTCATTTTTCATCCTAGCTATATGTCCTGCCCATCTCCATTTTAGGAGTTAGTTCTTGGTCCTTTGTCTTTGGTTCTTGGTCCTCGGTTCTTCTCCTAACCTGTTCGTTTTTTACCTTGCTGGCCCAAGACCGACTCTTCTCTTTAGTTCATGGGTCTGATTATCCCTGCTAATCATAATTTTATGTCCTAGGTATTTATATCTATCTCTACAAGTTCTACTTCTTATCCAACAATACTGATGTTCTGGTTGGGTACCAAATTTGTCATTATTTTTGTTTTTAAGAGGTTTATATTTAAACCTGCATTTTCTGTAGTCACGAGTTTCTGTACCATCTCTCTTCCAATCACTAAGTCCTCAGTTATTGTGACTAGACTATGGCAAATATGCAAATAAAAAAATATAAAATAAAAAATATTTACAATATTTTTTTATTTTATTTACAAAAATACTTACAATATTATAAATACATAACATATACAAATATTTTAACATATAAATAATATCTTGAATAGTGGTAACAATAGATTATCAAATGATGTTCAAAATTTTCTAATAAAAACTTATGGCTTCTATCTGAATACATATATTTGTAAATAGAAAAATTATTTTCGACATCAACTGATGTCTCAGCTAGTATTTGAACCACGTCAAAAAGAATCTGGTAACCACTCAGTTAGCCCAAGACTCCAGAACAGATCAGAGGTAATGTAAGTCGAAAAAACTTCACCTGCTACAGGGGGTCATGTAAGATGCCCCCATCTTCAGTTTTTAATAATCAATAAGTTAAGTCTATTGCATTTACTTTGATAAAACCATGAGGATTATATTTTAATACGGATGTCCTTCGAAAGTTTTTTTAAGTGGCCATACAATGTTTTTTAACAACTTTTTATTTAACTGATGATGGAATGATTTAATTCCGAAAAGATCTTCTTAAAATAAAAATTTAAGCTTGTAATAAGCAATTTTTTTATACCTTAATACACACGAACACCACGTGCTTTGTATTCAACAGGTATACTAGCCACTCCTGGATATTTCCACTTCATGGTTTGTTCCAGTTTCACTTTTTATTTTTAATTATCCTCCTTAGATGTCTCATCTCCATTGCGTTTATCCTGCTCTTATGTTTTCCCAGAATTGTCCAGTTTTCACTTGCATAGAGCACAGTCGGTATCATTATTGTGTTATATATTTTTATTCTTGTTTCTGGTGCAAGTTCTCTTTTCCCATTATTGGGGCTAACGCATAATATAACTTGTTTGATTTCCTTGCTCTATTTGTTATTTCCCAGTCTATTTTTCCATCATTAGTTATTATACTTCCCAGGTATTCGTAAGTTGTTGCTATTTCAAATTCTGAGTTTTTACATTTTATCTTTATTTGATTATCTTCCTTATCTCCTTTGCCGCTGATTATCATTATCTTACTTTTTTCCTCGTTTATCTCCATTTTAAGTTCTTCTATTTGTTCTACCCATATATCCATTAGTTTCTGCATTTTATTCTCAGAATCTGCTATTAGTACTATGTCGTCTGAATACATTAAGGACTCTATTGTTACCGGTTGTAATCTGCGGTAACCTATTATTGTCTGTAGTTGATTAGTTCTGATTCTAGTGTTTCTTATCAATTCGTTCATTACTATTATGAATAGCAAAGGGCTGAGACTATCTCCTTGTTTAATACCTCTCTTTCAATTAAATGCTTCCGATCTTTTCCCTGTTATTTGTACCCTTCCTTTTACCTCTTTGTAAGTACTTTCTATAATTTTTATCAATGCATTAGGTACGTTTATTTTCCTCAAGCATTTCCGTATAATATGTCTTTCTATCGTGTCAAATGCTGCTCTTAGGTCTATGAATGCTAATACTAGTTTTTCTCTCGTATCTATGCTTCTTTCTATTAGGTTTCTAATGATATATATGTTGTCATTTGTCTGTCTTCCCGGTCTAAATGCCGTTTGTTCTTCTCCCAATACCATTTCTACTTCTTGTCTCAGTCTCTTCTCTATTATTTTCGTATATATTTTAAAGCATACCGATGACAGACATATTGCTCTATAGTTGTCGCAGTTTACATGTTCTCCTTTTTTGTATATTGGCACGATTATATTGTTCTGCCAGTCTTTAGGGATTGTTTGTTTTTCCCACCCTCTTTATATATTTTCCATAGCCAGTTTATTCCTTCTTCTTCCATGTATTTTACTATTTCCGGTTCAATTTCATCATCTCCACCTGCCTTGCCTATTTTTATATTTGATATACTTCTTCTCTACTTATTTGCTCTGGCTCTGTGTTTTCTTCGCCTTCATTGATTATATTGTCTTCCTTTATCACTTCGGTATCAAATTTTTTCTCATAATATTCTTTTCATACCCTAGCTATTTGTTCTGGGCTTATTTGTATTTGGTTTGAAGTATCTCTTACTGCGTTTATTTCCTTTCGTTTTCCCTGCCTTATGTGTCGTATTGTCGTCCAAAAGTTTTTATGATTTGTTATATATTCTTTCTGAAGTTCTTCTCCAAATTCTTTCCATGTTTTTGCTTTTGCTTGTGTGACTGCCTTTTTTGCCAATCGTCTCTGTCTATAGTATTTTTCTTTATATTCTTCTAATCCCGTTTCGATGTATTTTTTCCATGCTATTTTCTTCTTTTTTATTTCTTCACTTCTTTATTCCACCATCTTGTCCTTTTCAACTGTTTATTATATTTTTTGATTTCACACACTTCAGTTGCTGTTTTAATACTTCACTGTATGTATTCCATCTTTCTTCCATTGTCCATGTTTCTTTTTGGCACCCTATTTGTCTCAGTCTTTTGTTAGTTTCCTCCGTGTAAAATTCTCGCACACTTTTTATCCTTAGTTTGTTTACATTTACTTTCTTGTACTCTTTTCTTTCCACTTTGACAAGACTTTGACAAAATAACCATACACGATCATATTGTGCAGTACCCAGGATAAAACAATCCAACAGAAAGGAGGGCAATAATAGTAAGGAATGATAACGAAAATGATTTTTGCTTTAAAAATCTAAAAACTCATTTAAAAATAATCTCGTGTTTGTTGAAATAAAAGTATAATAAAATAGTAATTTAATTTAGAAATAAAAAACACGAACCTCTGTGAACATTTAGTCATTTTCGCCAACTGAAAATGTTTTATACACCATTTCTTATTGGAATTCGTCCTCCAAAAATTAAAACGGTGTTTCGTTTGAATTTTTATTCCGCTTACTCCCTACGGAAAATCTCCCCTAGTATTGAATTATTTATTGTGCTTATGTCAATCATAATGCAGCGAGATATGTTGTCAAAGGTTTTTCTTTGCATTTCATTCTTTGAAACATATATGTTTAAAAAACTGTTTAAAAATGTATTAAATGTCGCTTAGATTTAGATCAGAAGCCTAAAAGTTTTACTTTTTATTACGAAGACAAGTATATATATATATATATATATATATATATATATATATATATATATATATATATATATATCGAAATATATATATATGTTTGGAAAGATTTCCGCGGTTAGTACAATTAAACCCAGAGCTAATGAAGGATGAAGCTTCATCCTTCGTCAAAAACTCTTTTCATTTCATCGAATTTCTTAAACAATACCCTATATCACCGTCAGACATTCTAGTAAGTTTCGATATTGTCTCAATCTTTACAAACATTCCTATAGATGAAACTCTAATCATTCTGAAAACTAAATACAGTATCCAACAAGACCACGTATCTTTCAATAAACATTATATGTCCAACACCTATTTCATCTTCCAAAATCAATTCTACAGACAAATAAATGGTGCAACAATGGGCTCCCCTCTATCTCCAGTAATTGCCAATATCTTTATGGAAGACTTCAAGACATCAACGCTCAAGCCCACATGTTGGCTACGATATGTTGACGATACATTCGTCATTTGGCCCCATGGCAAGGATGCTTTGGTGTCTTTTCAAACCCATCTGAATGGTATACATCCTAGTATCCAGTTCACGATAGAGATGAAAACTGATTCATCCCTAAAGTTTCCCGATGTTTTCATAAAAAAACCAACCCCAAGGTTTTCATTACTCTGTCTATCGACAACCCACACATACCAATCGTTACTTGCATGCCAACTCTCACCATCCACCTTTACTAATTAATTCAGTCATTAATACCCTTGTCTCCAGATCAATACGCCTTTCCGATGATGCAAGTAGATCCGCTGAGCTCTCTTGTTTAAAACAAACCCTCATCCAAAAAGGTCACCGCGATCGGTCACTCAATCTCAATCCAAAGACTCAGACCCTTATCATAGGAAAGCTTTTCTTCCTTACATCTAAGATGTCACTGACAAAATCGACAAAATTCTTAAACCAAGAGGAATAAAAACAATATTTACCCCCAAACAAAAGCTTTCATCTCTTGTCCGATCAATCAAAGACAATATTCTAAATGAACAGCACGGAGTTTATGAAATTCCTTGCGCAGACTGTCCCCGATCCTATATAGGCCAAACAAATCGTAGAATTCTAAATAGGATTTGTAAACATTCCATTTCTGTTCGCAATTCCGATTCAATTTCAGCTCTCGGTCAACACCATCTTCATACAGGTCACAAAATTGATTTTGAAAACTCCAGAACCGTAGCTTCTATCCGCTTCTATAAACCAAGAATTATCCGAAAAGTTATAGAAATAGAAAAAAGACCAAATTGCCCTAATAAAAGAGATGACGCCATATGGTTACCTTCTACATGGAGACCTCTCATAAAGAAAATATCGCCCACTCCATCCTCGAATCAAAATTCTACTGTCGGAAATGTTCGTGCCAACTCTCCCGTCAATCCCCACCCTCACCCCCACCTAGGCCACGTCACCATCGACGATATAAATGAACCGTCCCCTGGTCCCAGTCGTAGTAGTGAACTAGTGAGTGTAGTAGTGTTATTAGGTTTTTTCTCCACTCAAGACAGCTTACTACCAAGAATGTGACCAAGTATATAAGACAAAAAAAATATGATAAAATCAATACAACAGACTTTAAGACTGTGGAACTTGTTAAAAATGTCTTTTACTAGGGCTGTGTCTGTTGAGAAGGCTGTTAATGGTTTTCAAACCACAGGAATCTTTCCCTTCAATCCCGAAGTTTTTTGTAAAAAAAAAATTAATATCTACACCAGGAGTTGAACAATATCAAGATAATGTTTCTTCTCTGCCCGACACATATCAAACACCATTGTCAACACTAATTCCCCTAGATGACTACCAGTGGAGTCCAAAATAAAAAACTGAGACCAAAAGCAGTACCATCATAAGAAAATTCTTTATCTGAATCAGAATTAGAAGAAGTGTCAGATAATGATCGGAGCCACGATAAGGATAAATCTGTGCAGTTAAAAAATGAAAGCTTATCTCCTATATCTTTCAGTAAACTATGCCTTTTCCCGGCACTATCAGTCAGTAGTTATACAAAAACTAGAAACAGGCGAACTCAACACTCGACCGTTTTAACATCAACATAATTAAAAGAACAATTAGAAAATAAGAAACAAAAAAAGCAAAAGAAGAATGAGGTTGAGAAAGTTAAATAAACAGTTGAAGCTACTAAGATAAAAATAGAAAAATTAGTCAAAAAGAAGACTTATGGCGATAAAGCATACCAGAAACGAGAAAGCGCGGTAGAAAACTATGTGCGGTATGTTCGGATTTTAAATTAAATGAATGATGGTGGAGATGTCGTCTCTGTAGTCTCTGGGCTCATGCAGACTGTACGGAAGCGGATACTGCTAAACTGTAAATGTCACTAAAGAAATATGTATTTTATACTTAAACCTAAGTAAACTTAACAATTAAACTTGTCAATCTGTGATCGATATTTCCCTATCTTGGTTGATATTACCCATCTCCGTTGTCGATATTACCCGATTCATCAATATTACCCGAATTTTTTACCCGTTTCAAAAATATGTATTTTTAAAATATTTGTAATTATTTTATAATATTTTTAAAGCAGTAATTGGTTAACTAAATGAACTTAATGTTCATATTTCCGTTTAAGTTCAGTATAAGTTTTAAATTCGTAAAGGCTAGAGCAAACAGTCTATAACATTTTTGTCTTAAGCACTCGATATTCCTCCACCTTTCCCTAATTAAAAATGAAAAATTATTTACCTCTATCTGATAACTTACATTGCTTTATAAATAGGAATTTCTATTTAATTTGACCGACAATTATTCAAAAATACTAATTGTGGTTTTAACCTCGACGCTCATTTCATTAAAATTTGCAGCATTTAAAGTTTCCGAGAAATCTGACAATAATAATTGGACGTTGTACCAAAAATAGCGCTTGAAAAACGGTAAAATTAATGAATAAATCTCCATATTGATGCTGTCCATATGATTAATAATATTGGTAAATCATTAATTTGGTTGCGCTATGTCAATAGTTAGTAAATGCTGATAATGGAATCATTATATATTGAAAATTGTTTTTTGCGTTTAATAAAGGTGGTTATAATTTTTGCTATTGTTGGATAAATTTATGATACAGTCCATATTTCAAGGGAGATATATATGGGTTTTGTTTATTTGGATAATAGGGATTTATCGACTCTGCATTTTTGAGGTTAATAAAATTGTACAGAATAATAGAAGGAAATGGCTGACAAACTGAAATTGTACTCCTGTGAATAATTGAAACTCTAGTTTTCGTGTTTAATTACAACACCAAACAATATTCCCTTTGTTCAATAATTGCCATTTTATTACATCTGACACATGTGTGTTGATAAAGTTCTACATTCGGGATAGTTTAGTCATTCGAGTGGATTAGTTTGTCTCAAATCTAATACTCTCCATTAAAATCATTAGCGTTATTTTTTAAACTTTTTATACGTAATTTGTCAAATTTTCTATTCATTTACTTATGTCTTTCTTCTCCGCTTGAATAAAAATCGTATCTAACATAAATAATATAATCAGTTATCATCGAGTGAAGGGTCTAGGACGAGAGGAGCCTGCGTGGCTTCTGGAACACATAAATGCACTGCTGAAAGCACAAACCTTTCGTGAGTCTTGGAGGACATTGAGGTTAATACGGCTCCCCAAGGCTACAGAAAAGTATTGCCCTATCTGTCTTCTTCCATGCATCAGTAAGGTGTATGAAAGGATGCTGCAAGTACGCATAGACGTACGCATAGACGACATGGTTGACAGGTCAGGTAGTTTATCTCGGAGGCAATTTGGTTTTTGTAAAGGGAAAAGCGTGATTTATGCAATCATGAGTGTACTCGAAGCATTGCGCAAGAAAGTATTTTGCGCATTAAATACGCTGCAGTGGAACGAGGTAATGAAGGCAATGGAGAAGAGAGAATGTACTGGTTACCTGATGAATGTGGTGACGGAGTACCTGTCCGAGAGAAGGATTATGGTGGAAAAGGGCACGATAGTGAACGTGACGGCTGGGGTACCCCAGGGATCTGTCTCGGTCCCGACGCTATGGAACCTGGCATATGACGGGGTTATGCACTGTGAATACGGAGAGGGTACAACCCCCTTGGCATTCGCGGATGACCTCGCAGTACTGGTAGTGGCCCGGGATGAGCCAGATCTCAAATACCGGGTTCGGAACCCGGTATTTGAGAGGGTCTTCTTCGCGCTACCTGGAACGAGACAGGGAGCCTTCTTGCGGATGAATGGAGTGTGAATGTGGATGAATGGAGAATGAATTAATGAAGGTAGTGCTTCGGAAGTGATGCCGGCCTCACAGCGGCCGTTCCGCTTCCGGATCTCTGGATGAGAGAGAAGAGTCTGGTTTAGCAGGTAGACGTTCGACGTACACTCGGCGACGAGAGGGCATTTTAAAGTACCTCAGGAACTATCGCCGGAAGTACGAAGAACGAATCCTGCATTAAGGTCAGTCAGGCGGCGTCCTGAACTGAGATGTGTTTTGAAGATTCCAGACCCTCCTGTATAAAGAAGAAAAAAAAGGTTTTATCAAATAATGTTTGAATGTTGGTTGAATAGTAATGAGTAGTATATTTAAACCACCAAAATGTTTGTTAGAAGACCAATAAAAACATCACAACGTAGAACGGAACAAACAAGAATGAACTATCTTATAGGCATTACCAAATGTATTAAAATATTTCCTTTTTTCCTCATATATATCAGAATGACGTCATATACGGAATGTTAGTTTTTAGAGCAAATTTCATCCAAAACAGTCTACACTCTACAGGAGATTATATACCTACATAAACTGCGGCAAGCACTGCAAAAGAGATGATTTATTGACATGAAGCTATTTACCGATTTCAAGCAAGCCTAATAGAGCTAATAGAAAAAAAAGTTGGTACAGTAGGCGGTACTGTAGAGTAGCGCGAAGCTTCGTACTGTTTTCTGTAATTTTTTAATTTAAATAATATTGTTAAAATTAAATAAATTAATTTTTGTTATTTTTATAATTTTGATAAAATTAAAAAAATTTACATGTTGTATAACGGACACCGCTCGTCACGTAAATGGACTCTTCTAATTGTTTACTGTAACTATTATTTCCTAAAAATTCATATTTAATATGTGCTAATTTGGAAATCACTTATAAAGTAGTATAAATCAATATAAAGTATAAAAGTTCAATACAAAAATGTTTTACTAACTTATATGAAATTATTTTAAAACGAGCTGGGTCTAGAATAAAAATTAAAACACGATAATGACAACATAAACTAAACCTTAACTATGTTCACTTTAGCCTAAAGTACACTTAAGTGTCACACCAGGTTTCATATCTACAGCTCTTTTCATTATTAAAAGTAAACTTTGGTGTTTAAATTAGTAGGCTGGTAATTGTTGTTTCTATCAATTTTGCTTTATTTTTGTCGAAATAACTTTCTTTCTTGTTGTATGTTCATTTGAGTAAAAATTGTTGATTGTTAATAATTGAGGCTATGAGTGCAATAACGGACTAACCCCAATATTAATACTAACCTTGTTTAAGAATATTTTTGGTTTGAATGATTGGAAGATTTTAGATTACTTATTTAATAAATTTGATCAATAATTTTGGATAAGTACCTATATTCGATTTTTTAATGTGGGTTGGTCCACCTTTCATTTAAAATATTTTCAGTTAGTGAATAGGTTATCTCACAAAATAATACACTTGATATTGCACCAAAGACTTTATGACCACAGAATGCGTATAAAAACATCAGAAGTTAGAATGTCTAAGTCTCTTCGTCTTCAAATGTGCCAATTACTTCTCCTTCGGCTGCTTGAGCTTAAGATCTGAGGTTTTTATAAAATTCATAATGTATAGAGGGTATCAATTCCGTTAACTGAAGAAGGTCTTTTTTTTTAGCTTCATTAATGGTATTACCATTTGAATATAGAAGTGAGAATTCGATTGTATTCTTGGAAACAGATCTCCTTTTATTAAGCTCTACTGTTTCAAAATAAACATCTTCATTGTTCGAATACTCATATTAAATAGTATTAGAAAAGTGTTTCCTAAACCTTAACCACTGAATTTTAAGCCACTCTACCTTGGTTTATGATTCCGAAATTTTTGTGTTGGTTATGTTACTTTCAAGCAATTTCGTAGAAAAAAAATTTGATATGTCCATGTTTCTTACTGTGAACGGATTTTTCTTTCTAGCGTGCTTTATCACTGTATGTCAGTCTTGGGGTATAAATACATGTGGACGGAATTTCTTTTCTTTTTCTTTTATACCAAAATCTTGGTCAGATGGCAAGTAAAAATGACCACTTACCAGAAATGTATGTACTATTTAAAAAAATTTTAATAAAATCCTTTATAAAAAGATATATAAAAACCCAGTCAAGCTATGCTAAATAGACAAAACGTTTTCGGAATAAATATTCGGAAAACGTTTTGTCTATTTAACATAGCCCCACTGGGTTTTTATATACTTTTATAAAGGATTTTATTAAAAAAAATTTAATATATGGTATACAGCCAACTACAGGAACTTAGTTTCCTTGTGGATTTTTATGTTCTATTTCTTCCACAGTGAAATCTGGAGATGTAGTTATATAATAATTCGTTTCAATTTTACGAAGTTTTTTACATAAAATAAAATGCAGGATGCTACCTCTTGAGGACCCTTAGAGGCGACCCATAGCCTCGCCAGTATCAAAACGAAGTCGTTCTTTAACTTTTACAAAAAGAGAAACTTTTGCTTATTGAAGAAGTATCCAAATATAAATAAATTGTAGAAACCAAGAAACAATATTAATAAAACTGGGAGTTTTAAATGTACCGAATAATCAATAAGAGGACAAAAAAGAGAGAGAAAGGCGAATCATAAAACATATTAGGAAGCAAAAATTAAAAATGAAAATATAAAAATTTAATTATAATAAAAACAAAAATATTAAATTTTTAAAAATTTATAATAAATATACTGTACAAAAGTGTTGTGTTTTAATATCATTTCTATTATATATCCAAGTATACCCAGACATTTAGTCAACCATATCCACGACAACTTTTGTTGTCGTCGCTGTGATTATAAACGTCTATAATCTCAGGTTTACTAACACTATTTTTTTTTTTTTTTTTCGGGTCAAAAGACACCAAAGAAATGTCTTTTTTAAATCCGAAAATTGCGTGGTTTTTAGCTCTGTTTTTGGAATTCTAAAAGATTGTTGGTATTTCCCTCTTGATTTTACGAATAGTTCTAACAGATGTTAACCGATATTTACTAAGCAAATGTTCCATAGCGGTGTTCCAAATCGATTAAAAACAGCTCGTATAGCTGCCAGTTTATCTACCCTTTTTTGTTCTTCTCTATTTTTGATATTATCGAATCGTAGGCACCTTAAAAGTAATATAAATCTTTGCTGGGACATTGTTAGCCTAAAAATGTCAATTACTGATTCATCAGTATCCCAAACATCCTCCAGATTTAACCTATTTCCTTTATAAACGCCTGATAAATATAATAATCCGAATACTGCACTAATTTCTTCTACATCCGTAGGCTTGGTAATATACTCATATTAGTGATTATAATTCTGAGCGACTAGACTAATTTTTTTATTAGTGCATGGGACAATATTTTCTACAATAATATTATCCATGATAAATTCCCAGCGTCAAATGGGCAACTAGCAATGTTTTGCATTATTTCGAACACCGAGAAGTAGAGTAATTTTCTTCTCGTATTCTAACCGATTTATTAGGACAGTTCTCTGTCCATTTTGTTTTCCATCCCATCCGATAAATAACTAAGATTGTCCTATTATATCATTTTCATACGTATTATTGTTTTGAGAAGATTATTCCGACGTGATTGACTGTCCTGACTAGAAGTTCCAGGGTGACAATTTTTTATTGATTAAAGTTGGTTTTCTAAAACATTCTGGGACGAAGGCTAACCTGCTGACTTTTATTTTCAGATTCGCTTTCTGCTAGTTACTCTGGATCCAGTTAATTCATCCTGTCAAAGCTTCAAGAGGGCTTCTTGTTGCTTTTCAAAACAACGTATGTCTCAAATTAATAATATCTAATTAATTTTCAATAATACTGCCAATTTAATTATGTTTCTGTTAAAAAAATCAAAATATATTTTGGTAGAATAAGAACTGTTAAAAACAAACCAGTGTTGTGGGGTGAAAATTACCAAAAACTAAATAATACTGAACTTTAACTGTGTGATGGGGTCGAAATCATCGACGTTTAGGTCGAAGTTCAAAGAACGCGATACCACTGATTCAAATCTTATTTATATACTGAAATTTATTATGCAATACAATGTCTGTTATATTATGGGAAGGTGCAGCTGGTTCCTAAAAAAACTAAAACGACTCTGAAAGCGTATTTGTCACTGCCAAATATTAAAATTTGTCAGATAACTTATTCTGTTTAACCTTAAAAAATGGCTAAATATGCTAGCCAAGAACTAACAGCAAGAATTGTAACGAAATTAGAAGATCACTATCTGTCGTAGCGAATCACTTTAATGTATGCAGAACAATAGTTTTTAATTTTAATAAAAGATGGAGTGAAACAAAAACTCTCGAAAGAAAGCAAGGTTCTGTAAGAACAAAATATCTACCGCTTAAAGATCGTACGCTTTTGGAGACATTAGAAGAGAATCCTTTTGAAGATGCGAAAACTGCAAGAATTGTCACAGTTTTCGGGAAGAAAGACAACAACTTGGCGCAGAAATAAAGCATCGCGTCTTAGATACTGAACTGTAGCAAAACACTGCAAATATAATAAACCAGTGGCTCCAGAATAACAACATCGAAACCTTACGATGGCCCAGTAGTCTAGGCAAGATCTGTTTTGGATTGGACATTTTCCATAGGAAGCTATTTTTTTGCTGGAATCACTTCAGGATGTGCCCAATATCGATAATCACGATATGCGCCAGTCGCAAACCCTGTGCTAAATTTTTCATTTAATAAAATCTGAAAACAATTGAAAATTTCTCATTTTTTTGCTCCTATTTGCGTTTATAATTCGGAAAATATTGATCCTAGAGAAAAAATTATAAGTAGTTAAAAGTTTCGTTATTTAATTTTACACAATATTTCGTTGGCTAGAAATTGAAAGTTTAATGCTTATTGTTGAAAAAATAGCAATAATTGGAAAAAAAGTACAAAAAAATGAAGTTAATCCTTTAAATGTTTTTGACTTTCTAAACTTGACCTACAAGCTCCATATTCCGCCTAGAAAAACCTTTTAATATGTTTAAAAGGTGTGCTAAATTTTGTTAAGATCCGTCGGATGGGTTTTGCATAATAATTTTGCAACCCAGCCTACTGAAAAAAAATTGCAAATTTTCAAATTTATAGAAGGCTCTAAATAAAGCCCTCAGATAGTTGCAAATATTTGTTTACACATAAAGGACGGCTCAAACTTTCAAACGCTTTTTGTAAAATTCAAATTGGTTCACTAGGAGAGCCTAGAAAATTTTTTAAAATTTTAAACATTTTTTATATGTATTAGGCTTATAAACAAATTGAATAACTTTACGAGCTTTAAACATATCAATTTCAAAATTTATATACTTAAAGAATATTAAAAGACGCTTCTTAAAAAAAAGATACATTCGGCTTACTGGTTGCCAAAATAATGAAGGTCAAAGTTGGCATACATTTGCCGTGTAAGCATAAGTGATAGAGGGCTCGTTTTTAAACAAATACCCTCGTCTTGTCAAGTACTTTTTATATGAAAAGTTTTACGTAATGCGCTTCATGGCCACATGTCGCTCGGATTGCATGAGAGGTGGTGGTGGGGGACATTCACTCGAAATGTGAATCGGCGAGTTCAAAATCATAGCGCGCGCTAAAAATTGCATTATCTCGGCATCTTGTTAACCAATTTTGCTCTTTTTTTTTTAATCGATGTCTCGGACGACAAGGATTTCAAATTTCATATTTTCAAATACCATTTTTAATTGCAAAATTGGGAAATTTGCAATAAACCATTGTATGTCAAACAAGTAATTGCATTTTTTCTTCATGCATTTTTTTGAGCTTGCAATTTATACATTGAAATAAATTGTTACTTTTAGTAAACAAATATGTATTTATAAATTGTTAATAAATAATTTAAATTGTTAAAACAAAGGCAGACGAAAAAAACTTTTTTTTTATAAATAAGCTTTATTTTGCCTCAATCTTCAATAATTTTTTTTAAAGTCTTTTTCTTTTTTTGGAAGGACAAGAATCTTCAGGTCTGACCTTGCCCTTCAATATCTCGGCAACCAGTAAGCCGAATGTATCGTTTTTTTTTAAAGAATCGTCTTTTATTGTTCTTTAAGTGTATAAATTTTGAAATTGATATGTTTAAAGCTCGTAGAGTTGTTCAATTTGTTTATAAGCCTAATATATATAAAAAATGTTTAAAACTTTAAAAAAATTTCTAGGCTCTCCTAGTGAACCGATTTGAATTTTACAAAAAGCGTTTGAAAGTTTGAGCCTTCCTTTATGTGTAAAAAAATATTTGCAACTATCTGAGGGCTTTATTTAGAGCCTACTATAAATTTGAAAATTTGCGATTTTTTTTCAGTAGTCTGGATTGCAAAATTATTATGCAAAACCTATTTGACCGATCTTAACAAAATTTAGCACACGTTCTAAACATATAAAAAGGTTTTTCTAGGCGGAATATGGAGCTTGTAGGTCAAGTTTAGAAAGTCGAAAACATTTAAAGGATTAACTTCATTTTTTTGTACTTTTTTTCCAATTATTGCTATTTTTTTAACAATAAACATTAAATTTTCAATTTCTAGCTAACGAAATATTGTGTAAAATTGAATAAAGAAACTTTTACCTTCTTATAATTTTTTTTCTAGGATCAATATTTTCCGAATTATAAAAGAAAATAGGAGCAAAAAAATGAGAAATTTTCAATTGTTTTCAGATTTTGTTAAATAAAAAATTTAGCACAGGGTTTGCTAAATCGTGATTATCGATATTGGGCACATCCTAAAGTTATTCCAGCAAAAAAATAGCTTCTTATGGAAAATGTCCATTATGGTATGAATTTCTACAGATCCCGCCTAGTCTACAGCTACAGTCCAGTTTTATACTCAATCGAGAATTGAGGGGGTTATTATAAAACGGTTGTATTGGCGTAATTTTATACCCCAAAATGCTGAAGAGCTGTGGCAGAATAGACAACAGGATTGGGAAGAAAATCCTCTGAAAATTCTCTGAAGAAATTCTCAATGCTGATGGAGATATTACAAAATATTAATTTTATTTTTACGTGCCTAAATTTAGTATATTTTTGGTCTTCCAGACCCTCGCTTTCTTTCGAGAGTTTCTTGTTTCCTCCATTTTTTATTAATAGAAAAACTGTGGTTCTGTTTATGTTAAAATGTTTTGCTGCCTATGATGGTGCCCAGTTATCTTTTAATTTGGTTACAATTCTTGCTTTTATATATTGTTGACAAGTCGTTTGTTTTATTTCTTTATAATAATAAAAATAATAAAAACAACCCTATTTTATGTAAAAACTATCATTCATATACTTTTTATAAAATGCAGGAATTCAAAATAATATCAAAATTTAGACCTTAATAATTAATACAATTTATTAATTAACATAATCAATTGTTGATTGTTTCTATGTTTATTTTATTATTTGTCTGCCATAATAAATAAAATATAATGTCAGACCAATCCAATACACTGATCAAATCTTATCAAGAGTCGTATCAGTTTTTTTAAGAACCAGTTGTACATCCCAGAAAAATTTGGCGATGTTGCCACTATTTTAACAAACGCTAACGACGTTAGTGATTTTAACCCCACAACACAGTTTCCGGGTGAAAGAAGTGACCAGCATCATGTTAAATTTGAAATAGAATAATATTTTAAACAAACTGGAAGCAAGAATAAAATTTTAAGGTATACAATTTAATTAGCAGATTTCTACTATTTAAGTTAAGGTTGAGTCGTAGTATTGTGGAACTTAAATTTACACTTAAGGTGGACTTTTAATTGATTTAATGTTCACTTTAAATTGATTATGAAATCGAACGAACAGACGATTTTTTATATTGTTATTGATTGAATGACATGTAGGATGACTTTTTAATTTTGACGCTAGATAATCGTTACGAATCGAATTTTAGTACCGACCTTTCTATTCTTCGAAAAATATTAAATAAATAATAAAAGTACTTTTGTATTATTTGTAATGAATCGTTTCATTAATGTAAGACCGTACCGCCTAGTGTACCACTTTTTTTATTTTAAAGTTTCAGTTACTCTTTATCAAAGTTAATCAGTTCAATTAAACTGATTATTCCTCGGCATCCAAAACGCGTTTCCAGTCGTTAGCTATTCCGACTCCAATGTGAATTATTCTAGCGTTATTATACGTCCTTTTGTGGTCACCCTACAGAATATGACAATACAATGTAGCTCACTGTTCATCAAATCCACTAAAATTTATTAGACGGAATCCAGGCAATTGGACGCTTTTTGTCGCATAAATCGCTCTGTTATGTTAATTTGACAGCAACGGCTATAGATAGATAACAAATTTGTTTGCTGTATAAGTAAGTACTCGTCATTTTATTTAAACATTTTTACAAACTATTTGAAGCGCTTAATTTAATCACCAATTTAAATTCATTTTATCAGGTAAACAGAAATTTATTTAAAAATTACAAGAGAAAGGAACATATTATTTGGTTGAAATTTACAAATTTCAAGTGCCTATGATATAAGCGACTTTAAACATGTGTACTTTATATGATAGAGCAAGAAAATACAACTTACCGATTTACTTTAAAGTTTACAAAATGCTCTATCTCCTTCTAGAGAAAGTTTCGAATATGGTCCGATCTATGCACTTAACTTAGAAGGCAGCTTTTTAAACAAACGTCTAAAAGTTTTTTAAATGTGCGTTCTCAAAAATACGTAACAAAATTAATTTCTGGTGTAGTCGACTGTATAATTAATTTTTGTTTATTAAACAAGGAGAAAACTTTTCCCAATAGTTAAGCCCCAAATCTCGATCAGGTACATTTTCCTGGATATCTATTATACCAAAACCATCGATATTTTATTATGGACACAAAACTTTATTACAGAATGTTTTGTTGATACCATACTGTTTTGTGTATAACAAAACTGATTTTGTTATATTTTATTTCATTGTATTCTATTTGATCCTATTTTATTTCATTTTATTCTATTTTATTTTATTTTATTCTATTTCCTTGTATTTTGTATAACTTTATTCCATTTAATTCTAATTTATTTTATTTTTATTTTTATTTATTTTATTTTACTTTATTTTACTTTTGTTTCATCTTAAAGCTGGGGTAGCCTATTTAGCATCTTTTTTGAGGTCCCAAAATTGACATTCCTATCAAAATTCAGTTTGTTTGTATTTTTTTAAGAGGTCAAATCTCTGACGACTGGACTGATTTAATTCTATTTTATTTAATTTTAATTTTATTTTAAATTATTATTTTCTACTTTATTTTATTTTACTTTATTTTATTCTAGTTTCTTCTATTTAACTCTATTTTATTTTTATTTATTTTGTTTTATTTTACTCTATTTTTTCTTGTTTTAATGTATTTTATTCTATTTTATTTTATTTTAATAAAGAGGTTCTGACGTATTGCTGAACTTAAATCTACCTAACAATATATCAGTTGTCAATTCTCCCTTTAAGAAAAGATAACATTTTAACGTTGTCGTTGGTGATCGCTTAGCTCTTTCCGTTGCATTTTCTTTCGTGGAATATAATCATTGTCCATTCACTAGGAGAATAGCTAATTTAACTAAAGTGAAATGCAGTTTGTGTATGGAAAATTGTATTGAAACTTGTGTATTGAAACTTAATCGTTACTGTTTGGAGCTGCAATACCAAATACTTAGAGCAATGTTGTTATCTCGATATAGTAATACTGACATTAAAGAGTTATTGAAACCGTAAGATAACAGCCGCCTTTATTACAGGTTCCTCTAATAAAGTACAAAATACTTCATGTCTAAAAGAGAGTTATTGTTAACATGTTAAAGAAATCTTTTGTTTTGACAAATTACAATAAATATTTTTATATAATATAAAAATAACCTATAAATGCAAATAAGGTCCTGTTTGTTCCTGATATACCCAATCCTAGATTAAAAATTAAAATAAGATCACTGAAAAGAGTAAAACATTGAATTTAATTAAATTGTTATTTAAAGGATACTATAATCCATAATACTCATCTTACAGTATGGAAGAACTATTAGATATAGCTAGTTTAGCTTACGCAAATGACGAAGAAATAGAGTTATTAGAAATAATCATGAAAATTATCGGTATAACGTAAAACAATAATCATGAAGATTTACTAATTGAGAATAATAATAAAAATAAATACAATATTTACTATAATAAAACAAATCAGACACCAAGTTTGATCAAATATCTATATAAATATAAGTAAAGTTTTTTCTTTCTACACGTAATTTGACAGGCTACGTCAAACGCCGCCTGTATTTAATTTAAATACAGGTGATGTTTTATTTAATTAGAGCACAGTTAAAAAGAACGCACAGCTGCGCATGCGTATATGTGAAAAGAAAGGTGCTTTTATTAATGGCTTACATAAAATACGTATCCAATACCTCTTTACTTATTTAGTTAATCATAGCTTCCTTTGTTAGTCATAGTGTGGCGCCATCTATTAGTTATATTGCGATTTAAAATACAAGAAAAATTGTTTTTAAGGTATTTCCGTACAATTTTTTGAAAATTATTTTTCACACAAACCTTTTCCTGATAACAACAAAGACAACAAAAAAAAGAATTATCTAATTCATTTAGGCGATTCATTTTTATTATTCTAGATTAGTACTATTATTTGGTTACAATCCTAGATATATTTTTTATTATTTGTTTTGTCCAGGTTTGCTGAACAGATAGGATATGTTAGTGCCTCGCACTGTACATTTCCTGAACTGAAACTCACCTGGAATTTTTTAATTAATAATAAGTGTAATGTAAATTAATAATTAATTAATGTAAATTATATTATATGTGAATAAAGGCCTTTGCTAATATTATTAGTATAATTCAGTAAACTCCAGTTTTAAAGTTAAACTTTTACTTTTGATTCAATAAAAGCAAATAAATTTTTCAAGGGTGTTAATCCAATCCAACCATAACTTTAAATTAAGTTAACACCGTTTTTCGCTTAGTCCTAAGGTCCGTTACGGTCCTGATTTGTCATGATTGAGCAAGTACATCCATTAACAGTTTGTTTAGTGTTTAGTAGTCTGATCACATCCCGGAAAGAAGGGATCTAACTAGAGGCCCGTGGCGGTTGGTGGCCCTATGCCCTTGTACCCTTATTTCTGTGGCCCTTTAGCCCTTCAGCAAATGACTTCTTTAGCGATAAATTGAGGGGAAACTTCACTTTGAGAAACTTCTGTTACGCGATATGTATCTGAGGTTAAGAAAATGTTCAGACCTCGAATTTTGGCCTACATTATGCTTTAATCTTTCATGCACAATCAACTTAAGGTGTATATTAAAGAAATTAAATTGGAATTAAGTTTAAGAAACGACAGGCGAGATATCGGTAGTTGGAAATGTCGTAATAAATTGGTATTTATGATTACTTTGTGCATATGTCTTCATTACAAGCTATTTTTTATAATAATAACGTTTTATACTAAACTTCGTTCATGGCGTTTCCAATTGGATAGACGGATATGGGCTTGATATCTATTTATGTCAAAGCTATGTGATTTTTTTCCATTTTTCCTGTCGATCGCTTGTATTTTCCAATTATATTATTGATATATATCTTCTATTTTGCATAATTGCTTTCTGTACCTTTCATTCTGGCGTTTTCAGTTTTTCCATGGAAAATTTAATGTTCGTTTAACTAAACCATGAGTCTGTAGACCACTATTGTAGACTACTCTAATATTTCTAAATGGCAGATCCACGAAATTCAGATTTTCTTAATTGTTTTGGTTATTCTTGATCCTTTGTATTGATTTTAAACTTTTTAAAATGTTGCTGAAGCTATTTTCTTCTGGCATTTTAAAGTAATTAATATTTTAATGGGAATAAGCTACTGCAGGAGTTTAAAATAAGTTTATTGGCGTTTCAATTTATACTTTGGAAGCATTTTTACAATTATTTTTGACTTTAAAAGGTAAAACATTTCAATACTAACTTATACAACTTTTCAGTAGATATATTTGTACGAAAAGTGCATAGAATTCACACAAATGGTACCCTAGCGCAAAGGTACTAATTCACCCCTTTCTCAAAAACGCACCCCAAATGGTAGCACTGCTCGTTTTTTTTATTTGGAAGCCCATTGGTCATATTAAACAATTAAAAGCTTTAATATTTTCTTTCCTTTTAGCCCTATTTTTTTTTAACATAACCAATAGCCTATATCCTAGATATTTACTTCTGCGATAAAATAACATGTATTTGGGTTAAGTTACCTATTTGGGAGTGTTGTTTGATGAACATTACCAAAGTAAGTAAAGTTAGAGTTTATTTATTTAACAAATACAAATATTGTTTATAGCAAGTCAAAAAAAATACATAGTATATAAAAAAGAAATATAAAACGTAACTTGAATATATCACAAACAAAAACACATATTAAAAAGAAAAAAATTATGGCAAAGTCACGGTAAGCAGTTCAGTGGATGTTCTGCAATGAGTCATATATTTTTCTGAGCAGTAAAAGCAGAAAATATTTTCAGAAGATATTTTCTATTACTTTTTCGAAAGAATTACAGCTTAGTTGTGTAATACTATTTGGCAAAATATTGTAATAATTATACTTTAAGGCAATTTTTATCTGAAAGACGCAATCTACAGCGATTTGTTCGTAAGTAGTGACAGTTTCGAGTATTGTGGACGTGAACATCAGACTGCTTTATTAAGTGGGCCCGTTTTCTGAGAATTTCAGTCAGAATTTAAAATAACAACAGAGTAGGTAGCGGCATAATTTTGAATTTAATAAAGAAAGGTCGGCAGTGTTCTAAATAACTAACCCCTGCTAAAATCCTAATAGCTTTCTTTTGCAATATAAAAATTTGAAGTGCATTTATTAGATTGCCGAATATGATTAATGCATAGTTTAGGTGAGAGTGAAATAAAGAAATATGTGATTTTTAATGTTTCAATATTGACAACCATTGTATAATTGTTTATAGTTACTTTTAGACTAAAATATGTTAATAGATCTTGAATATCAAAAGAAGGGTCAGATGCAATTTTAATTTCAATTTTAAAATTTATATTAAAATCACCAGAAAGTATGATCAGTTCATCTGCTTTACAAAGCAAAGCTGTCATGACTTTCTCAAAGTTCATCAAAAACAAATTAAACTCACCCTTACCCGATATGTATACAGTTAAAATATTGGTTTTTATTGAAGGTACATAAATTGTACAAAACTCTGAACTTTGCTCTACATTATATTTATTTAAATTAAGAGAAGAATAAACAAGATTGTCTATTACAAAAATTGCAACTCCAACTTGTTTCTGTTTTACCCTACAAAAGAAATTAGCTAATGAAAAGCCGGAAATGCTAATTAATTTTAAATTTTCTTCACTTTGCCAGTGCTCAGAAAATCATATGACGTCATATAAACTTTGATCCGCAAGAAAAACATTTATCGATTTTATTTAAAACAAACCGCAAATTAACATGAAACATGCTTACTGTACCTTGTCGAATTAGTTTATTTTGATAAAAGTTTATAAGTTTGTAGCTACTAGGTTTCTTCCTCCATCTTTTTTATGTGCTGAAAATGTCTTTTGAAGTTAAATCTTTGCGCAAAATATTGGGTCTGTAGATTTTTTCAATTTTATCTAAAGGAAAAGATACCTTATATGTAGAGTCAGTTGTATGCCATTCCACGCAATTAAAAATAATATCGGGTACCGTCTCATCCAAGAATTTTTGAAGATCACCGTCTTTCATGTCAACACCTACCCAGGACACATGTACATGACCTTGTCTATGAATGGTGTTTACAGTAGAGGATTTGTTGCTTCCAATAATCGGTTTGTATTCATTTCTTTTTTCGATTGGGGATTCCAAGATGAGTGTCCTCTTTTTAGATTGTTTTTATTTTCTTTTTGTTTATATATTTTAAGATGCTTTTTGACCACTCAGTCCCTTGGCTAAATATCTTATTTAACAAGCATTACATCCCCAATTATAAATAAGTACGATGAGTAGGTAGTTCTCTAAAAATAATTTTTTTTAATTTAGAAATTTTTAAAAAAAGACAGGGAGGCATTCTTGATTTTCATATAAAAGTTAAAAAAGTGTTTTGAATACTCATGCCCCATATTTAATATAACTTATGCCATTAGTTTATTCCTTTGGTACTTAGTAGTTAATATTTTTACGTACGGACAGATTGATTACTTAGGGTATGTATTATTCACATCAATTATCATTGTTAGTAGTACATTAGTAAAATAACGTATTGTGCGGCCTATAATCAAAAAAATAGGTTTAATTTCTCAACTCAAAGGTGTTGTAAAATTTCTGCATTATATATTGTTTATTGGTTACATTCAATTCCGACAATAGTCCTTTAGAACACTGAATTTTCTGGCAACAGCGCATTCTAGAATATTTATCTCTCTAATTCCATCTAATTTCGCTCAATTTATTTTATCTAGTGTAAATTGAAATGATTTCTGCGTTGACAAGCCCATTAATGTTGGATGTACCGTATATGATCACTTAGTTGATAGAGGATATGAGCGACGAGAGTGATGCATTATGGCCCTCGTATTCCCGTGACACACGGTCAGACATAGACAGACAGATCTGACACGACAAATGGTGATAGGCCCATCAGGGCCTTACCGTCCCGTCTCCGCTGTCCTAATCAATATACACGCCCGAAATTATCTCCACAAGTGGCACAGTTTTGTCGCAAGGCTGGAGATTTATGCTCTGGAATTCGTTTAAGAGTATTTCACTGGCACATTTCAAACTAAAAATTTTCATGCATTTGTAGCAACGATCATTAGTTGATTTTGAATATTTTTGTAATGCCGGTCTATATTGATATGTTTTAAAGGGTTACTCTTTATTTAGGGTGCTGGACAATTTAGTTGTGAAATCACAAACAAAGGACCATAGTCCGTCTCACATTTTTCATTCAGTACAGGCTCTTATGCACTGTATGTCTCTTTTACTATTCATTACATTTTTTAATGACTCCAGTTTCTGTTTCTAGACTCTGTTTTATATTGTTTGGCATCTACTTTCTTATTAACCTTAAATTAATTTGAAATTGAGCCAAAGGGGCTAAATTAATAAATACGAATAATTCTGAATATTTTAATTTTCCCAGAAATCTAAAAAGCTGAACAAACGGTTGACAACGTCGCTTTAGTTAGTAAACCCTAGCGTCAAACCTGTGATTGTTTAGTTAAAGTAAGTATATTTTTTTATGAAGTAAAGCTTGTTATAATTAGGGCTATAATTTTGATAAGTTTATTTAGCTTCCTAACTTTCTGGTACCTGAGAAAAACTACAAAGAATGTGCGATTTTGACTAATTATCTAAATGGTTACATATTCTCTGTAAACACATGTTAACACGCTATTTTTCGGGGTATCATAATTTACGCAAGAAATTTAAAAATTCAAATACATGTCCTCAATACGCAAAAAGGGGGACAAAAGGAATTGTAATAATTATAGAGGCATATCGGTAACCAGCACCCTGAGCAGACTGTATGGACGAATTTTAAGAAATATGATCGAGGAAGAATATAAGCACAATGAAGAGGAAGAACAAAGCGGGTTCCGTGCAGGAAGATCGTGCACCGATAACGTATTTTGTCTTAAACAAATAATAGAAAAAAGATCGGCTAAGAATCTAGAAACTCATATTACTTTTGTAGACCTGCAAAAAGCATATGACAGCATCCCCTTAACAAAACTGTGGACAACGTTGAAAAGATCTAACATCAACCACACATTGATAAATGCTGTACAAGAACTATATAGAGACTCTAAGGCACAGATAAAAACAGGAAAATATGTAACGGAAAAATTCCTGGTTACAAAAGGCTTGCGACAGGGATGCTGTATCTCACCAACCTTATTCAAGATATATGTTGCAGCGGCATTGGAAAGATGGAAAAGAAAGGTACATAGGATGGGTATAGAGCTTAGCAATGAATGTATATATACACTCCAGTTTGCTGATGACCAGGTAGTGCTAGCGACCGACAGGGAAGACATGCAGTACATGCTAAGAAAACTGATAGAAGAATATAACGACTGGGGAATGAATGTCAATACAACAAAAACCAAATATCTTTGTATTGGAAACGAGTCAGATAACATAGACCTCGAAAACGGACAACATATTTCCTGCTGTCAGAGCTATGACTACTTGGGTGTTGCCTTTGACAATACAGGAACTGATACACGGAAAATAGAAAAACGAATCACTCAAGCAAAGAAAGTCTTAGGATGTCTCAATAGTATACTGTGGAGTAAAGAGATAACGAAAGGAAGGAAATTTAATATATATGAGACCATGATTAAAACTACTCTTCTTTATGGCGCTGAAACATGGAGAATTAGTGAAAAGAACAAAAAGCGAATAGAAGCAGTAGAGATGGATGCAATGAGAAGATCTTTAGGTATTTCCAGACGAGACCTAATCAGAAATGATGTAATAAAACAACGTATGGGAATAGAAGGAAATATAACTCAAGATATAGAGAAGAAACAATTAAGGTGGTATGGGCATGTTCAACGGATGCCAGCATCAAGACTCCCCAAAAAAGTAATAGAATGGCAACCGATAGGTCGACGGAAAAGAGGAAGACCCAGATTATAATGGCAACACGGCGTAAACAAGTCCTTGAGGGAAAGAAATTTAACAACAAACGACTGCGAAGATAGGAAGAGATGGTGTTTAGGTATCGGACAACGTCGAAAGACGTTCTAAACCGATGTATATATATATATATATATATATATATATATATATATATATATATATATATATCTTTAAGGTATATGACCGTTTAATTTAATATAAAAAAATGTGCACTCGTAAGTGAATGGGATGTTATCGGTCTGGAGATAAAAAAGACAAGAGTTGTGCTACTTTATCTATTTATTGAAGACGTTTCGCCTATTGTTCACTAAGCATCATCAGTTCATCTAAAAGAGTGTTATTAGCGATACATCTAATATGAAAAAACAATTAAGTAAATGATCTTACCTTTAAAAGATCTGTAGCATTACAATGTTGTTATTGCAAAGAAACATCAAAAAATTAATATAATAAATATAACAGCAAAAAATATAGAAACACAGAACGCTGGAAGATTGTCGTATTTTGAAACAACCTAATGCATTAAATAAGAGAACTGATATTAGCAACTTAAGCCAAATTTACCATGCACTAATACTACATAATTGATTCTTCCGTATTCTACTTTTAATTATTGTTTTTTTCTTCTTCAACTTCTTTTATTATATCATAACATTTATGTTGACATCTATAAAACTTTTCCTTCAATCTCACCAGCTGATTGTCATTTCTGACAGTCGAGCTTTCAAATACTTCATTTTCATGATATGATCATAACAGTCAAGAACCCTAGCCGTGCCGTTGTTTATATAACAATTTAAAATTGACAATTATATTTTTTGATAGATTTAATCAATCAATGTTTTCAAAAGTGAAATTTAAAACAAATTAGTTAAATTGGGAATCTTCCAGCGTTCTGTGTTTCTATATTTTTTGCTGTTATATTTATTATATTAATTTTTTGATGTTTCTTTGCAATAACAACATTGTAATGCTACAGATCTTTTAAAGGTAAGATCATTTACTTAATTGTTTTTTCATATTAGATGTATCGCTAATAACACTCTTTTAGATGAACTGATGATGCTTATTGAACAATAGGCGAAACGTCTTCAATAAATAGATAAAGTAGCACAACTCTTGTCTTTTTTATCTCCAGACCGATAACATCCCATTCACTTACGAGTGCACATTTTTTTATATATATATATATATATATATATATATATATATATATATATATATATATATATATATATATATATTTAAAAATTCACAACGGGGCTAATTTGATCAGGTTTGTGGGGCGAAATGGATCTTCACCGGGGGCAAATTTAATAACATTTTTTGTGAAAAAATCTTAAATTAATGCTTTTTTTACAGAAAAATGGTTCGTAATTATATAAGAAACAAGAAAAAGTAAGGGTGGAAAATGTTCTCCAGAAAAGTCTTGAGGAAGGATGGTCCTTATGTCGCTCTGCTTAAGAATATAAAATTCACTATGGAACCCTTAATAACCTCTATAATAACCGATACGGGAGAAAAAATGGCTAAAAAAATGGCAGACTGTATTTTCCGCGAACGAAGAAAAAACATTTTACAGCGTGCTGTAATATTCGGCGAGTGGAGATTTCCCCTTGACTTGCGAGATATAAAATATTTAGCCAAAGTGTTTTGGATGCCCGAGATTGACAAGTGCCTCTTTTCAAAAACAATTTACCTGGAACTGACTGGGTATATTTAATACTGAGACGGCATAAAGGAGAAATTACCCAAAAACTGGCCATCAATATTAAAAGACCTAGAGATAATATTTCAAAAGAAACTTTAGTTGCTTACTTCAAGAATATGCGCAGAGAATTAGAAAATATTTCACCTAATAACATATTTAATTACGACAAGATCAATGTACAATGTAAGCCCGAAAATAAGATAAGATGATATTTCAACGCAGCACCAGATACCGAACGTGATTTTAATTTTACTGAAGCAGAAACGACTTTAATGGTCTGTGTTTCGGCTTCAGGATTGCTGTTACCACCCTGTATAATTTATAAAGAAAAAAAATGTGATTATAATGAATTGAAAATAGTCCAAAAGGATCATCTCACTGTACTGACAGATGCTGCTCTGTAGGTTCCCGATATAATTGCACCCATCATGGATGAATAGGAGATAACCTTTCCCCGCATTTTACCGATGAGGTAATATATTTATGCGAACAAAACATTGTGGGCTTTATATTTTTGGTCAAAAACTCAACACATTTGACCCAACCACTTGATGTCGGTTTTTTCCGTCCTTTTAGATGGCTTGGAAGAACTATAGTTTCACATTAACCACAATACATAAGAAAGATTTTCCAAATTTTTTAAATACTACCCTTCAGCACATGGACAAAGAAACAAAAACAGCGGACGAAAACAACTCTATCAAACGAATTGTTGTTTCCTCCTTTGCAGCCACGGGAATTTATCCCTTCTTCTCCGAGAGAGAGAAGAAGAAGTTTTAAATAGGTTAGCTAGAGAAGATGAAGAAATAGAGGGTCAAGTCGACAACCTTTCGGTACATTAATTAAAGGAGAAAATATATTCAGCTGCACCATCTATATAGGCGAAATATTAAGCGAACCAAACTAAATGCCAGGAAAAGATGTTGTAGCTTAGCAACTTAATGAAATTAAAAGCGTCAGTGAAGAAAAGCCACCAAGTGATAACGAAACAGAAAGTGAAACATCTAACTTATATGAGTCTGACAATGATGAAGTGGAATATTTTGCCTATAACAAGGCAAAGGGAAGGAGTTTTTCTGTTAGTAAAGGTATTGGAAGGAAGAAAAAGAAGAAATACTATCGCTATGTTGCTAAAATTCAAAAAGCCAATGAAAAGAACCTAGAGGTTGTAGGATATAAATCTACGGATGAAGTAAAGAAGGCCTTCAAACTGGTTGAACCTGATAAATTTTCGGTTGAAGTGAATGATATTATTGCCATTTTGCCCTATCATAAATTCCTTAATTTTACAGAAACAGCTTGTATATTTAAAAAACGGGTTGATGTAACGGAGATGTAGAATATCACTTTAAACTTAATATACATATGTTCAAAGATGTTTAAGATTATGTTTTTTGGTGTTCTACGTTGCAATAATAGATAACCTTTGTCATTCTTTGGTTTAAACATATTAAAGTTTACTTTTCATGGCCTGTTGCATACGATTACTTTAGAAAATATTAGTTTTTAATGAATATGGCTCTTTGATTCAGTTTTTTTTTATACCATTGATAACTTGTTTGTGAAACCTAATTTAGAGCGTACCTATTAACATATTTTTGTCTTTTGTGTGAATAAAATAAATCTATAAAAAAGCAAAATGTGGTTTAAATTTCAATGATCAATTTTGCTCCAGTAAACATTTTTCAGAATGCTTACATTTTTTACAAAAATATTTATAAGGTGGGGTAAACATGATCGGCCGGCATTACATATTATGCTATTTTCATTTACTTAAAAGGGGTGATCAATTTTGCCCCGTGTAGGGTATGAAATTTTTTATCCAGTCGTTTGCATTTTTTAGTCAAAATTTTATTTAAAAAAATATAATAAAAATATAATATTGTTAAATCATATTATTAAAACGGATGTAGTGATTTTTACAATTTATCATTACATTTTTAAATAAATAATTTTAGAGTTATCAATTTCACCCGATTTTACGGTTATCAGTTAATATCAAACCTATTTCGTAATCACTAGAAATCCATCTTTTAAAAATACATCCAAGTTGATAAGCCACTTAAATGTGTATAAAATATAAGAGATCTAGGTGTTCAATTAGATTCTAGACTGAATTTTTCTCTCATTATGAATATGTGAATAATCAGGCATTTATAAGGCTTCATTATTAGGCATCGAATAATCAGGCATTTATAACGCTATAAGATGTTGGCATAATAATATTTTTTTGGTTACATTTCTTCAAGAAAATTGCTCAGTGGTTTGGTCACCTTCATATCATATCTGGTACATAGTTCCAATCTTAAGAGAGTACAAAAATAAATTAATTAGATATTTAAGTTTTAAACTACACATGCCTGTAAGTGAATGTTCATACTCTGCAATAAGAAAGAGATTTAACCTTCCTAAATTGTCTCTGAGGCGAACTTAAGCTGATATTATGTTTTTGGACAAATTACTCAATTCCAAGATTTTCTGCAATAATCTGTGGTCTTTGATTGATTTGATTGTCCCTTCCAAATTTATTCGGTTATTTCAAAATTTTACAGTCAAGTTTCATAGGTGTAATTTTGTTAAACATTTTCCAATGAACAGAACGATTCTAAATGGTAAAAAATAAATGTTGAATTATTAGTTGCTTCTGAAAATGTTTGTAAACAAAGTATAAAGCCGCGAATGTAATTTTTTTACTTTTTAATTTACTATATTTCTGTTTGTTACATGTATTATGTTTTTTATTTATTGCTTGTATATTTTTTGATCTAATGTATCATTTTGTAAAATTTTATATATAATTAAGTGGTACTCTTTAATAATAAATAAGTAAATACTCTGTTCAATATTTGTGGTAGTAGCCTTGATGCCTATTTTCCATATTTTTTACCATTTGTGCCCGAGAGTTTCTCCATTTTTGAGCCATTACATTGCTTCTTGTATGCTTCCATTGTTAACTCATGTTCTTTCGTCGATGTTTGTATTCCAGTTTTAGCTTGTGATCAATAAATAATTACTTCTTCCTCTAGATTAACTTTTAAAAATATTCTATGTATTTATTCTTAATAGTTCCTGAAACTAAACAGACTTATTAAATATATACTATCAAGTTTTCTGATCTGACTTTTATGAATATAAATAGTTACATAAAAAATATTTTCAAATAACATTTTATTTTATTATTTGCAATATATCGTGGGTATAGAGCAAAAAGTAAAGAATTCAGGTTTTTAACCATTTTAAGGTAATTAGTGTTGCAGTTTTGCAACTGTTTTTATACATTGTTAAAATATTAACAGACTTTCTGTTAGTTTTGTTTCTCTCCGTATAGTAAGTAAAGATTTCACTTAAAAAACCCAGACTCTATCTAACAATAAAGACTCTCTCTAACATTACAAAGTTGTAATGAATATACTGTTCAATCATACATTTTTTTAAATAATGTAGCATCTAAAAATAAGTGTATTTCGTTAAAACTGCAGATCGCTTGGGTAATTATTGCCACCCGTAGCGTCAATTTGTAAAAAACAATTCGTTAACCAACCGCCATTGTCAAAGAGACTAATAAGTTATGGGGTAGCGCTCGCTACTTTGGTGGTAGCTGTATGTCAAAGAAGAAATTGTTTTCGGTAACTGTTGCTACGATTCCATTGGGGTAAAGTACAACCTATACTATTTGTTGCCAAAAAGATATTGCTGCTATATCGAGTACCGTTTACTGGTATATGTATTTTGTTACAAATTTACCTTATGTGCTGAACTACCTATTACATATTGTGTCGTGACTTGAACTTTTAAAAAACCTTTTGTATACGTTTTGTGTAACTATTTTTTATCTTGATCTTTTAATTTTGTTTACAATTACTTTCATGAGCTGCTAGAAGCTGTATTTTTTAGCAGCTCCTGAAAATAATTGTAAACACAATTGAAATCTCGAGATAAAAAATAGTTACATAATAGCCCCTTTTATAGATAGATATATATATATATATATATATATATATATATATATATATATATATATATATATATATATATATATATATATATATATATATATATATATGTATGTATACTATGCCACTAACAATAATAAGCACATAGCGGAAATACACCAATATTAACTATTATAAAGAAGAAAGAAGATAAAGAAGGTATTTTGTGCAACTAACATATTGATATAATACGGCCTTTTATTGACAAAAATAAAAGATTTAGGCAATAACACATCCAAAAAACTGACCCTGTTGGATTTGGAACGTCTCGCAGTTACTTTCCGCAAAAAATTCCGGGTTCAAAATATACAATACAATTTGCCTACAATATCAACTCCAAACAAAATCTCAATTGGTGCTGACTGTCTGACATTGCTAAGTTAAATATTCATGTCACTGAGTTCCTCAATCCAAGGGCCGTCACAAATGAAAGAGACATCTGCTCAAATTTTGGATTGATCTAAGGCATCAAATTAACAAGCGTAGTAGTTACCTTGTTTAATTTATGTCGTTGTTCAGAAGTGCTTTTACCGTCTAATAATGCATGTACAATATTTTTCGTCCACTTGGCAAAAAAACCCATTTGTTGCGCGGTACTCTGCAAAATATATGTTCTCTACGATTCAGTGTCAATAAGTGCTCTTACTTGTTTAGTACCATGTGCATTTCTTATGTTTATTCCCAGAATTTGTAAAAAACCTGTGTATTGTTCAAATGAGCAAGCGTCTGATCCTTAGTTCTATTTTCTTCCGAACGGGTAATAATTGAGTTCCATGTGTCGTCTCCGGTGTAATTAATAAACGTATGAAATAATGATCGCATCTTGGTGCAAGTTCCCATGTTTATTAATTTTTCTAACTATTGCGCAATATGTTGCAATATTGCGTAGTTGGCCGGTACGCTCTTATTGTGGCATTGTCTTGAAAAAGACAATGGCTTTATGGTTTATTTACTTGGTAGAAATAAAACGCAGGTTTTCTAAGAAGAAAACAACTCAGCTTCAGAGTCTTAGAAAATTCGCAGAGCCCTTCGAGCAAAGTGCTCTAGAGAGCTACTCTAGACGGGTAAAACCACACTATACACTGACTTGAGATCCGAAAAATGTCCCATATTTAAAGATAAATTAACTTTTATGAAACTTTTTCATTTCTCAAACAATTAAATTTAATTATAAGTTCCAGAAGGAAGGGCGATGCACATCGAGGTGCGTGATTGGTGGCACCTGATGACACATGTATCAATTTTATGAATGTGCAAATTAGGACACATCAAGACAGCATGTGATTTACAACATAATATACAGTTTAAATGTCCAAATTACTTTCAGACATCAAAAACAGGCTTTCTTTTATAACAATGTTCATTATTTTTGTTCAATAGTAAATTTTTTTCTGCTTTGAAACAATTTTACGGTCATTCTGCCCTTCAGAAAATATACACCTAAATACCTTATAATTTATTAACCCAGCAGCGGTCTCTAAGGGTGATCAGTTCCTTGCTTAGGTAATTTTACATTTGTCTTAGGCTATTTAATTTATACTTATTTTCAGTCGGTAAACCAAAAGCGTCCGTTGCCAAATCAATTTTTGTTCATTTTGAACTTCACTCTGTACAAAGCTCAGTAGCCCACTCAATCTTGTTTCTAAGGTTGTAACTTCTGCAGTTTTTCCGATATTTACCATTGACAAGGAAACATAAAACCATAAAAACTATGAAGATCTATGCCATAGTCGAATTTGTAGCAGAGAAGGCTTTTGGCGAGAAGTTCTAAAAGGAACGGACCCAATCAAGTAATTATCTTTTAATCCACTAGAGAAGAATTATTACAAAGCAATAATTCTTGATAATTAATAAGACAATAAACTTTTTTTACTGTTAATATTATGGAGTTTCATGTTCAGTTTCATTCGATTTTTCTTTACTTTTATAGTTCAAATTTTAAACTAAATCATACTGTAAAATAAAGAATTTTTAAGTTTATAAATTTTTTTGACTGGGTTTAGTGAGTTTGGTGGTCAGTTTTATTCTGTTTTTCTTTAGTTTTATAGCTCATACTGAAAACTAAATCGCTATGGTTTTGATTGTATTTGTATGTGCCGCGCCTTCCAGTTATCTACTAGTCACGATGCAGCATGCCTTTGAAGTTAAACTCGGAAATGGTGTGGTCCATCCTCGCCGAGTCGGACATGCATGAAAAACTCGTTTGACTATCATCTGTCTTTCTGAGCCTCGCTTTTTATCCACTTGTTTACGGAACAATGGATTACACAGAAAAATGTATCGTTCAAAGAGAACTACTGTTATCTGCCTCGGTTTGTATTTTACTGTATATATATATATATATATATATATATATATATATATATATATATATATATATATATAACTGTTTTGGATGGGCTGGAGTCAATAATAGGGCTATTGGTTAACTATTTTTTTATTCTCGAGCTTTCAATTGTGTTTACAATTATTATCAAGAGCTAAAAAAGACAAAATACTTACAAGGTTGAACTAAAAAGAAAAAACAATTTTTGTTAACTTACCAAATAAAAATTAGTTTGGTAAGTAAAAATCACTGCTTACATGTTCAAAATATTTAATACAAAAATGTTTTTATCTAATAAATGTTTCTCTGAAAAATTTTTATAATTTTGAAAACATTTTTTTAATATAATGTTGTGAATTTATTAATTGTTAAGTCTTTAATTTATAATGTCTTGT
The DNA here is from genome assembly GCF_040954645.1 of Diabrotica undecimpunctata. NCBI lineage: Eukaryota > Metazoa > Arthropoda > Insecta > Coleoptera > Chrysomelidae > Diabrotica > Diabrotica undecimpunctata. The sequence goes on along the minus strand of NC_092805.1, from coordinate 144,290,086 downwards.
TCTTATCTTAATTCATTAAAAAGCACAATGACTGATATTTATTTATTTTCACTAAACATACATAATTTATTAAAAAGCGAACGTAACATTTTATCGCGAGCGCGTCGTCCGAATTAACTGTCCCTTCCAAATAAAGTTCCGTTATTATATACCAGTGCCGTTATCTCGAAAAATCCAAACCCTTCGATGGCGAAACGGTAAAGGCGAACTGGATTTCCCTCGCACTGGTTCTGGAAGGTCGCTCAGGTAAATCGAGGCCTCTCGTAATCTCTACAACATTTTAGAATAAAAACATGTTTTAAAGGTTAAAAACTATGACTCATATTTTTACGTAACATTGCCCCCCTCTCAAAAGATGGTTCCTCCTGGAACCTTGTTGGGACTAGAACTGGAACGGTATGCTGGTATCGGCAACTGGACCCTCTTTTACAACTTCCAGTTGTATAAAAATGACAAGGGACGGTTTTCTCTCCGCACCAGTAACTATGCGGATTGCAACAGACTAACACCTGGACTTCGGTGTCTTTAAAGATCTCCTCCACCATATTTCGGATAACTCTCCAATCTAATTGGCGGCACTCCAACTTTGGCATGGCTAACTTTTGCACGTCGGACTCTAGTACGTGCCCTCTCAATTGAAGTAAGGCTTCCCATACATCTCGGTAGGTAGGTTGGTCACGGGCAGTGTCTTTTGTTACCAGGTAGAAAAGGTAACGTGATGCATCTTGGAGTTTCAAGGTTTTACCGGGAGCTGGCACTTGGCATTGAAGTTCTGCAACTCGACCAAACTTCCTTCGAAAGACGGATGCCAACCCTGGTGCGTCTTTGATACTGGCCGGGATGGTAAGGGCCAGCGAGTAGTCATCGGGGAGCGCGAGTAGATCTTGCTTTTCTTCAGTGGTAACACCATGTCTCGCTTTACCGGTACCTCCATAGGCACCCATGAATTCCTCAAACGTGAGGTCAGACACATCTTGGACTTGGTTTACTTCCACTTCTTCATCTACGTCGTGGTCACCTTCGAAAGATGCCAACCGGTTATGGTGTACTATCATCGGTTTTCCCCTCGGAATCTTGCTTATTCGGTAGATGACATCGTTGATCTTCTCCATGATGAGGTATGGACCTTCCCAAAACTGCTGCAATTTGGGAGAACAACCTTTTCGCTTCTTGGGATTATACAGCCATACTTTGTCGTTCTTCTTAAAGCAACCCTTTTCGGCTTGTGTATCGTACCGTTTCTTCATTCGGTCGCTAGCGATCTGAAGGTGGGAACGGACCAACTCATGTACATCGTCCATTCTTCTTCGTAATTCGATCACATAATCTTCACCTGCTACATCTTCTCCAGGTCGACACCCAAATTCTAGATCACAAGGTAGTCGCATTTCGCGTCCGAATAGGACTCTGGCTGGTGTCTGGCCCGTTGATTCGTTAACAGCAGATCTGTAGGCCATTGTGAAGAACGGAAGGTATTGGTCCCAGTCTCGCTGATGATCGGACACCATCTTTGTCAAATACTTGCCAACTGTCCTATTCATTCGTTCTACCATACCATCCGATTGCGGATGATACGCGGTAGTTCTTGTTTTCTTCATGCCTAGTCTATCACATATTCCTTGGAATAGATCACTTTCGAAGTTCCTGCCTTGGTCACTATGGATCTCCAAAGGCACTCCAAATCGGCTGATATATTCTTGGATCAACTTATCTGCAACGGTGGCGGCCTTCTGGTCTGGAAGTGCGTAAATCTCGACCCACTTAGTGAAGTAATCCATTACTACCAACATGTACTTGCCCCCATTTTCACTTTCTGGAAATGGCCCTGCAATGTCCAAAGCTATTCTTTCAAACGGGCTTCCAACATTATATTGTCTCATAGGAGCTCTCCTTTTCCGGTGAGGCCCGTTACTCGTAGCACAAATAGTACATTTCTTACACCAGTCTTTTACGTCGTCGGAACTGTTCATCCAATAAAACCGTTCCCGAATTCGCTGAAGGGTTTTCCTTACACCAAAATGCCCTCCCGATGGACTGTCGTGTAACTGACGAAGTACTTCGGCTATTCTGCTCTTTGGGATCACCAACTGTCTTCTCTTCTCTGAACCGTCATCATTTTCCAGGACTCGTTTGAGCAAGCCATCTTCGATGATAAATGAGTCCCACTGGGCCCAATACGTCTTAACTACTGAGCATAGGTTTGATATTTCCTGCCAAGGTGGTCGACGGTTTTCCTCTTTCCATTTTCGGATTTTCTGTATAACTGGATCTCTCTCTTGTTCTTCCCTTATCTTAGTAGGCGTCCAGTCGTCGTTGACAATCGTCGTTCTTAGCACTGCTGCTTCCTTGGATTCCGTTTTGTTGCAGTGGGAACACTCTGCTGGGCATGGCCTTCTGGAAAGAGAATCAGCGTTTCTGTGGCTAACTCCGGCCCGGTGCTCAATCTTAAAATCGTATTCTTGGAGTCGTTCGATCCACCTGGCTATCTGACCCTCTGGATTCTTAAACTGCATCAACCACTTAAGGGCGGCATGGTCGGTTCGGATTAGAAACTTTCTGCCATAGAGGTATTGGTAGAAGTGCTCTACTGATTTAACTACTGCTAGAAGTTCTCTTCTCGTGACGCAATAATTCCGCTCAGGTTTTGAAAGGACTTTACTAAAATATCCGAGGACTCGTTCCTGTCCTCCTTGAATCTGAGACAGCACTCCTCCAATTCCCACGTTACTTGCATCCGTATCTAAGATGAACTCTCCTTCTGGCAGTGGATACCCCAAAATTGGTGCGGTTATTAAATGCTTTTTCAACGTTTCAAAGGCATTTTGGCAGTCTATATCCCAGCGGTATTCTCTTGCTTCCTCTGTAAGTCGCGTTAATGGCTTAGCGATATCTGCAAACTTCTTAATAAACCTCCGGTAGTAAGTACATAGTCCAAGAAAACTTCTCACTTGATGTTTGTCAGTTGGTTTTGGCCATTCCTTAATGGAATCGATTTTTCCCTTATCCACGGCCACTCCTTCTTTACTGACTATATGACCCAGATAATTGACTTTACCTTGAAATAGCTGGCACTTCTTGGGGTTTAGCATCAATTGGGCAGCTTTAAGTCGATTAAAAACGTTTTCTAAATTCCTCAAATGATCTTCGAATGTCTCCCCCAAGACGATTATGTCATCTAAATAAACCAGGCATGTTTTCCAAGATAACCCTCTCAACACATTTTCCATAAGCCTCTCAAATGTCGCAGGAGCATTACAGGGTCCAAATGGCATAACGTTGAATTGCCACAATCCAGATCCTGTGGTGAAGGCTGTCTTTTCTTTATCTACTGGGTCCATTTCTACCTGCCAGTATCCAGACTTCAAATCCAAAGTAGAAAACAATTTACTTCCAGCCAATGTGTCCAATGTGTCATCGATCCGAGGCAGAGGATAACTATCTTTCTTGGTAACGTTGTTCAGCAAACGGTAATCCACACAGAACCTCGTCGTTCCGTCTTTCTTCTTAACCAGGACCACCGGAGAGACCCATGGGCTCGTAGAAGGTTCTATCACCCCGTCTTTCTTCATTTCCTGAACAATCGTTTCAGCTTCCTCTCTCTTCGCCTGTGGTAATCGTCGAGCTGTTTGACGAATTGGCTTAGCATTACCAGTATCAATTTTATGCTTAACAACGGTAGTTCTTCCCGTCTTTCCTCCTTTCGGTACGAAAATATCACGATACTGCCGAAGAAATTCCCTTAATTTCCTTTTCTCCATCTGATTTAGAGACTGTCCTGCAACTGCAACCATTTGGTCGAATTTGTCGTTGGAATTATCAGATGTTGTCGCCTGACGGATTATGGATGTCACAGGTACACAAGTTCCTACTTTTGTCTCTTTCTTTATGGTCACTGGGTAGTCGTTGACATTGATAAGTCTCACAGGAATTTCTTTAGCCGAAGTCACCAATTCCTTTCCAATTATGATTCCACGGCCAACCTCATCGTCGTGGTTCCAAGGCTCCATCATAACAGGTCTCCCTTCGTCTACAATTCCCTGTAGTCGCGCTACTATGATCGTTTCGCTTCTCGCAGGCACGACTGTATCTTCTGTAATGGCTGCTTGCACAGTGTTGTCATTATGTGGATGGAGAAATACCTCCTCGTTGCCAACTTTGATTACCTTATTCTTAAAATCCAATTGGAATCCATGCATATTCATTACGTCCATTCCTAATATAACATCCTCTTCGATGTCAGCAACTATAACAGTATGGACAAACTTTTCTGCCCCAATTCCCAATTGTACCTGGATTTCTCCATGAATGTTGGCATTTTCACCTGTAGCGGTCCGAAGTCGTAACCTCGTTGGTAACAGTTTCTTTCGGCTGTTTATAACTGTTGGGCGTATAATGGTTCTGGTCGCTCCGGTATCCACCAACAACGTATGTCTTTTACCATTTATTTCTCCATCTACATATACACTATCTTCACGACATTTCAAAGAAGCTATTAGTATAAGAGGGTCTTTGGAAAAGTTCCGGGTCGAAGCTGCTCCCCTACAGCCGACTCGTTCTGGTTTTCCTGATGGTAAGTTTCTTGATTTTATGGTCTTCGTTTTCTTGCATGTAATACTTTTCATCATATTAACGAGCTGGTCAAGTTTATCTTCATCTCCTTCCTCTTTTACAGTCCTAACTTTACTGTACCCGCCAGAGGCCTGCGTAGCTTACTCGTATTCGAGAGCGGCGGATAAGACATCAACCAGCGTCTTGTGACGAGCTAATCGTAGTGTTCTCTGCATTTCATGATCACGAAGACCATCAATAAACGTTTGAACGGCCAATTTTTCCATCATGTCTTCGGGAGCTGTTGGATAAGCATATCGTACTAATCTGGCAATATCTACCTCATATTCTTGAAGAGCCTCATCTTTCTTCTGTCTACGATTTTTAAGCTGCGACTGATATACATGCTCCAAATGTTTGTGGCCATATCGCATATTTAACCTCTTCTTCAGTTGTTCGAAATCATCGGTCTCCTCTACGGCTATGGTCTGAAGCACATCTAAGGCATCTCCTCGAAGAGCGATAGTCAGGTTCACAGCCTTTTCTTTTTCAGACCATCCATTTGCTCTTGCGGCTGATTCGAACTGTTTCATGTAGTTGTTCCATGATGATTTTCCGTCGAAAGTTGGGACTTTAACATGAATAGAACCTCCACTTCCTTCAAATTTCGGCCGTGTCTCCAACTTAAATTTCGTCTGGTCTTCTTTTATCTCCACTGTAATTGGATTGTTTCCTTTCTCTGCTGTCCCTGTTTCATCCATCTTCTTTTCCATCTCTTTCCATATCTTTTCTTCGAAGGCTAACATATCGGCAGCAACTTGGTTTTTTAATGAAGATATTCTATCGTCCAGGGCAGACATCTCAGAAGTGACTTTAGAGATTTCCGAAGAGATGTTAGCAGAGACTTTGCTTTCCAGCGAAGAAATCTCGTTAGAAACTTTGTCTTCCAACGAAGCGATGTCGCCGGAAACTTTGGCTACATCAGAAGAAACTTTCGAAATATCGTCAGAAACTTTGTTCTCTAATGATGCGATGTCACCAGAAATTTTCGAAATCGACGAGAGGACAGCATCATGTTTGTCTTCAAATATATAAGTCTCTGGATCTAGTCCTTCTTCTAGCAAAGCGTTCTTTAGTCGTTGGACTAACTCAGCCTTTTTTCCGGTAGAAGCTAATTCTCTGTCTTCAAGATGTCTTCTTAAATTAGTCACTGTCAGCTCATAAATCGTAGCCATTTTCACAATTTATTTTATATTCACTTGTATTATTATTATAAGTCTAATTTATGTTCGATCTCACTCTGACACCATTTGTTGTGAATTTATTAATTGTTAAGTCTTTAATTTATAATGTCTTGTTCTTATCTTAATTCATTAAAAAGCACAATGACTGATATTTATTTATTTTCACTAAACATACATAATTTATTAAAAAGCGAACGTAACATTTTATCGCGAGCGCGTCGTCCGAATTAACTGTCCCTTCCAAATAAAGTTCCGTTATTATATACCAGTGCCGTTATCTCGAAAAATCCAAACCCTTCGATGGCGAAACGGTAAAGGCGAACTGGATTTCCCTCGCACTGGTTCTGGAAGGTCGCTCAGGTAAATCGAGGCCTCTCGTAATCTCTACAACATTTTAGAATAAAAACATGTTTTAAAGGTTAAAAACTATGACTCATATTTTTACGTAACAATAAGAATAATTGAATTTATAAATAAGTTCAAATAGCAACCAATTTATAATATTTATAAATTCAATTATTCTTATTAATTAAAAAAAATGTTTTCAAAATTATAAAAATTTTTCAGAGAAACATTTATTAGATAAAAACATTTTTGTATTAAATATTTTGAACATGTAAGCAGTGATTTTTACTTACCAAACTAATTTTTATTTGGTAAGTTAACAAAAATTGTTTTTTCTTTTTAGTTCAACCTTGTAAGTATTTTGTCTTTTTTAGCTCTTGATAATAATTGTAAACACAATTGAAAGCTCGAGAATAAAAAAATAGTTAACCAATAGCCCTATTATTGACTCCAACCCATCCAAAACAGTTATATATTTGTTCCAAACGAGTCACAAGTACTTCTTTTTTCTTATATATATATACATATATATATATATATATATATATATATATATATATATATATATATATATATATATATATATATATATATATATAATATATATATACATATATATATATATATATATATATATATATATATATATATATATATATATATATATATATATATATAACTATATCGTTATGATTGTTTATTTTGACTTTGATTTTAATTTATTGAGCCAATAAAAAAAATATAATTTAATTGTTATCAAATGTAAAATAAGACTCCTTATATTACCTGTGTTCGATGGATTCAAAGATTTTCCAGTTGTCCTTTATCTAGATAGAGAAGAAGGATAATAATAAAAGAAAATAGTATATTACAAAAATTAAGTATTCTTTATTTTATATAAGAAAGGAATAAAACAATTTTCAACTTCTGCCATTATCTTATCAATCAGCATACAAGAAAATAAATAAAATTTTTATAATAATAAGATTTTAAATCTACATAAATTTATAATAAGTGAAAACCAATTTTACTTAAACTTTCCTTTACTTGAAACAAAAAACAACAAAACTGTAACTTTTGATTAGTCAAACAAAACTCAATTTTTTAAATTTGAATGATAATGACCATAATGTCAACACAGATCTTTCACAGATACCAATTTCAATTGTACAAAACACTTACAGCTTTTTTTATTGAATTGTATGTTGGCACATACCCAGAAAAGTCCAGTCTCCTCAACGATGTTATCTCTCCTCTTTGGCACCTCGGCTCCTGCCTAACGTCTCTGCAAACCTCCTGCAGACTACACAAAAACACCTGATTCACTTTCCCAAAATTTCAGCTACTTATTTATGACACAAGGACATCCTTTTGTCAACTTGATGCCGTAAAACTACTTTCACATATACTTCACAAAATGCCCACGGTAGATACAAGGACCTCTTTTAATCTACTTGTTATCTCCTTCTGCAAAACTATTCACTTCTTTTGACAATGCCGGTATCCAAACTCACGAACCACACCCTATCTTCTAACAAACGACTGTCCCAAAAATTCTGTGTATCATTTGGGAAGACCAAATTACTATTTCAGAGAAAGAATAAATAAAAATTGATTTTTCTATCCTCAGTCTTAGAATATGGTCATTTAATACATAAACAGTGACAAGATTAACTTACAGGTAAAATGTCTTCTAATTCTACACAAAGTGGTTTTTTGATAATTTTGTTGGAAACGGAAAAGGTCGTTTGACAAACAAATTTCTAATCTTATCTACACTAAATCGTATCTTAAATTACTATAATAATATATACTATAATAATTATATATACATTTTGTTTATAATGATATCTTAAAATTTTATTCCGATGGATCTTTTTATTTATTTTTTTCTTTGGTTGGGAAAGAAGAAGTATGATATATATATATATATATATATATATATATATATATATATATATATATATATATATATATATATATATATATATATATATATATATATTGATATGATTAGTGTTTATAGAAAATAATTTATAAGTTACACTACTGGATAATATTAGATATGGAGAGTGTTTGGTTATTTTAATAAGTTACATACTAGAGAATTTTATAAAAATATATTTATGTGAGGGCATTTTTAAGAAATTAGCATATAATAATTGTAAAAAGTTGTATTTTAGTAATTATAATGTGGTAGATATATTTAAGTGAGCCATGTGACTAGGCAACCAACTATACATACTCTCCAAGTGACATTTTAGGAAATAATTGGGAATATAAAGTGGGGTTATAATAATATATTGTTTAAAATGTGTATTTTATTAAATTAGAGTGTTAGTTACTAATTTAAATGTTTATTCTGATCTGAAAAGCCTAAATGTAAACAAAATTATCAATAGAAAATTAAAGAATTCTCCAGAATAGATAATTTGACCATTGTTTACGGTCGAACATTCTCGAAATAATGGTTATGTCTGTGGAACGAACTTATACTTTTTTCGAGAACATCCATATAGAAGAAATAGAACAAATCGAACATGATTTCCTACCAGATGGTTCTGGAACATCCAAAAAGATATAAATACCCGGTGATTTGGATTCAAGAAGTCAGTCAGTCAAGCAGTTTAGTAAGAAAGTAGGTCCAGTCCATTCAGTTAGTCAATCAGTTACAAATAGTCAAATTGTTTAATATAGTGAGTTAAATGAAGATTAAAAATTATGCATATATTTTAATGCACATTTATAATTATACACAAATAATTATTGAAGATTAAAAAAGTATATTAGAAGAATATTGGATGAATATTGGAAGAAATTAAAATTATATTATGATTGGAGATCAGTATAAATCAACTTATAATAATTGGATATTGGTATATTAAAAAGAAGAATAAATAGAAATGCTGTTTTGCTGGTTTGCTTGGTGGTTTATAAATGCTGGTGAAGAAAAATATATCTTAAATTGGTAGAAGCTGATAATTGGAAAAAGTAATTTCACAAAAACAAGGATAACCGAAGTACGAAGACATTCAGTGGTGATTAGAATTTATATAGTGGAAAACAGTTCATTTAGGCATTCAGTGAAAGAAAGGTACAAAATTTTGTTAATATAATTTAGTTAGTGTCATAACAATTTCAATTTTGAAGATAGTTTGTTTAAATTTTACATTGTCTATAGAATTTAATTAGTTTTATAAGAATATCAATTTAAAGATAGTTTATTTTAAATTTACATTGGCTAGGTTAGATATATATGTGTGTTTCATAATAGTTATAATAAAGATAATTTAAAAAAGTACTTACAAACTAATTCTTTGGGAACCGCGATAAAAACCCTACATTATTAAAAAATACTCATTGCTAATCATTCACAAACAAATACATCATAACAATATATATATATATATATATATATATATATATATATATATATATATATATATATATATATATATATATAGACGGTTGCGTTTGTATTTAATTTGAGTCTCTTATCATTCTCTTACACGTGTTTCTGTGTCTACCCGTCATCAGAGAGACTTCTAAGAAGTATTAAACCAAATTAAAGCGCACGGACTAGTATGGCAATTATAGGAAAAATAATTACCAAAGTATGCTACTAGAGACCTTTAGTGAGGAAAGATGAAGTGAAATGTCGATTGCAATTAAAGTAAACTGTATACCCAAACTTAACCAAGTTATTTAGAGCGATGCTAGGAATATTTGTATTCCACTATGCATCAACAATTTACCCATATAAATTACTATCACTTTTGTACTTATTTCGTTTACAGAGTAAGGACGATAAACAAAATAAATATAATGACTTATTTAAATATGGCTAAAACCACGACAACGGAGTGGTATGAAAGTTTTTATTGAATTTTATGTTTATAGTATGCCTGGTAATCCATTGAATTTTTAAGTACAACAACTTGTGTTAAATGCATTTGATTATTTTAAATTAGAAAAAAGGAATGTAGTGCCTTTAGAACCATTTTAGTCTAAAGGTATTTTATTTATCAAAATACATATCATTGAATAATTCTTTATAGCTGTTGCATTAAAAATATCACGACGGACAGTATTGTAGCGATATTAAATCAAACGAGTGGTTCAAATTTATATAAATATATTTATTTATAAGTTTAAAGCACGAAAATATCTTATCAACTAAACTCAAGTCATAACAGCGTTACACATATATAAAAGGTATTATGTACTAGATGAAAGTAGAAGCGTTGAAGAACCCTGAGATAGGTAAGAGATTCGAGGAAAGTCTTGAAAGCAAGCTGGAAGGCTGCACAGATGTTATAGTTGAAGATATTAACGTGTAGAGCCATATTGGAAGAAGTCCCATATTAGTAGTCAGTTGGAATTTTCGTTAATGTTCAGTTTACCATAAAATTTTGAAATGTGCAGATCACAACGCCATGATTGTGACTGCTCATCCAAATTGTCATACGTCAGTTGTGACTTTAACTTCTTCTACTTTAAGTGCCGTCTCCCGATCGGAGGTTGGATATCATCATCACTATCTTTACTCTATCTACTGCTGCTCTGAAGAGTTCTATAGAACTGCATTTAAACCAGTCCCTTAAATTCTTCAACCATGACACTCTCCTTCTTCCTATACTTCTTCCTCCTCTTATCTTTCCCTGTATTATCAGCCTTAGCAGTTCATATCGCTGTCCCCTAATTACGTGTCCCAGATAGTGTAACTTTCTTATTTTTATTGTGTTTATTATTTCACATTCTTTGCCCATTTCTCGCAATACTTCCGTGTTAGTTTTCCTAAGCATCCTCCTGTAACACCACATTTCAAAGGACTGTAACTTACTTATGTGTTCTTGCTTTAATGTTCAGCTTTTAAGTTCATATTGCAGTATCGAAAACACATAGCATCTCAGTGCTCTTACTCTTAGTTGTAATCTAAGGTCTTTGTTGCAGATAATTGTTTTCATTTTTACAAACGCATTTCTTGCTATTCCTATCCTGGCTCTTATTTCGGTTGTTTGATACTTATTATCTGAAATCCAGGTTCCTAGGAATTTGTATTTATCAACCTTTTCTATCGATATATTTCCCAAATGTATGTTTGTTGGTATATTTGTTTTCTTTGTATTTATCATGTATTTGGTCGTTTTTATATTCATTTTTAGTCCATATTTTTCACAGAAACTGTTTTTTTTTTGTTTAAAAGTAATTGGAGGAGTTGTTCAGCAGAGCTCGCCATAATTACGGTGTCATCTGCATATCTTATGTTGCTAATAGATCTTTCGTTAATTATTATTCCTTCATTTTGAGATAGTAATGCTTCTTCTAAAATAGCTTCACTATATACCTTAAATAGTAATGGGGACATAATACACACCTGCCTAACTCCTCTCCTCATTTCAATTTTTGGACTGGGTTCGTTATCTATTATGATTTGTGCTATTTGATTCCAGTAGAGGTTTGTTATTATTCGTAAGTCCCTATGGTCTATGTTTTTTGTCTTTAGAATTTGGACTAATTTTTCATGTCTTACCTTGTTAAATGCTTTTTCAAAATCAACGTAACAAACGTGCACATCAACATCCATATCCATGCATCTTTTAGCTAACACATTAAAAGCAAATAAAGCTTTTCTGGTTCCTAGTCCGTTTCTGAACGGACCTAAAGTGACTATCATCTATTCCTTCTTCCATTTTTTTATTTATACGACCATTTTTTTTGTTTATATATTATTTTCAGGAATAATTTGAGAATGTGACTTATTAGTGATATTGTTCTGTATTCACTGCAATATCTAGCGTTTATATTTTTAGGGATGGCATAAAACATGGAGAGTAACCATTGTTTCGGTATTTATCCTGTTTTGTATACTGAGTTAAATAAGTCTTAAGGTTTCTATAGGGATTTTCTTGTTTTATGGTTGTGAGTTAATTCTTTATTTTTTTATGTGTTTTAAAACTATCATGTCTTTTCTGGTATTCTTCTATTTCTGCGCATTGTTCTTTAAACCATTGTTCTTTCGTTTTTTAATTCTGTATTTTATTTGTTTATCCGCTTTTTTGTACATCTGATTATCCTTGATTTTGTATTGACATTTTTCTTTCATTAAATCTAAAATTTATTCCGTCATCATATTTCTGTCTTTATTAATAACCATTTTTTATCCGTCTTAGTATTTTGTAGAATTTGTTCTTTAACATTTATTAATCTGTTGTTGATTTCATCTGTCGGCGTTGCCTTATGTGTGGGTTCCTTAATTTACTTGTATCGATTTTTGCATTTTTTTTGGTCTTCGTTTTATTATTTTCATTTTGAGCCTAATTTTGGTCACTACTAGGATGTAATCTGATCCTATGTCGGCACTTAGATAGGTTTTGCGGATTTAATTGCGTTCCTGTATCTTTTTCTAACTAATACATAGTCTATTTGGTTTCTTACAATTCTCTATTCTTGATCTGCTGGTAACTTCCAGGTATATAGTCTTCTCTTTGGCATTTTGAATAATGTATTAGCTATAACAAAATTATTGTTTTGGCAAAATTCGATAAGCCTGTCACCCCTTTCGTTTCTGTTGCCCAGACCATATCCTGTACATTCTTCTACTTTTTCTTCCCCAACCTTTGCGTTAAAGTCTTCCATTATAATTGTTACATCTTGCATTTTAATGGATTTTAAAATGTTGTCTAGGTCATCGTAGAAAGTTTCAATATGGTTTGTCCGTAGTTGGAGCATAAACTTGTTGAATGTTTATTTTGGGTTTGTTCTGGTTTAACTGTAAGAGTATAATTCTGTTAGAGTATGGAAATATTACAGTTTCATCAATGTTTTTGTTTAATATTATCCCGACACCATATCTGTGTGAACCGTGTTGACTTCCTGAATAATATATTGTTTTATTGTTGATTTTTATCTTTCCTGAGTAGGGCCATTGGACATCGCTGATTAATAAAAAAATGTTGACAACCAGGGAGGCCTTGCAGTCTTGTCAGTTTCCTCCTCTAGCGGATCTTGTTTTTCGAGTTTCATTATTAGTAGAGTGTTTGGTTGAAGAAACGTTTCTTGGCTTATTTCAGATGTCCCTTCGAAAGAAAGAGAAAGTACTTGGGCAGGATTTAATAAAAAACTGTTCTCGATATCTAGCCTTTTATTAGATTGATTTTTTTTATGAATAGTCTACATATTCATCCTACATATAATTTATATATATATATATATATATATATATATATATATATATATATATATATATATATAAAAGGAATTATAAAACAGATCAGAATACTGGCCTAAACAATAAATTAAAAATTTTGTTGCTGTTTAATTATAATTTGCTGTTTAATTATGCAAAGAAACTGGCTTCCAATATTAATGTCTAGTCTTTATTAATAGATTTATTAAAATTAGTTATATTTCTGCAACATATCACATATACACTAGGGAGACATCCTTTAACTGTTGTCAAACAATAAACCTTATTTTAACTATCAAGCAAACTGTGACCGCAAAGCAAAACCTTTTGATATAAAGTATTCAGTAAAGGTCAATAAATAATTTGATAGTCTTATCGGGGGCTATTCTCCAAAGTTGGCAAACGAGGCCAATGGAAGGATCCAGGCCTCTTTTCTTCCAGCCGACTAACTAACCGTCCCAACAGCGAACCCTTTAATCCCTTAACCGACAATTATTAACTTTAAAGAGGTTACCTGCTTATCAGCTGGCTAGCTAAAGCCTCCTGCTTTTATTCTCAAACTTTTGTGAAAGTTGAGTGAAACCGTTACAAGCCAGTAGGTTACGCTTCCATATCGATTTAGTATTTGGTGACACAAAACATTGGCAGAGAAAAATGTAAAGTGTTTACGTTAAAAATATAAACAATAATTTTCATTTAATTAGTAAATAATTAATGATTTATATTAATGTATTTTAAAAACGGAAATAGAATAAACGAAAAATACATAACGAATAACAACGATTTCTGGTCTACTATAAGATCTATTAATGGAGGATAAAAGAAATAAATAAAGGCAATAAGGAATAGTAGAAATGAATTTAAAACAAAAAGCAATGTTTTCTTAAAAACATGGAGTGATCAATTAGATAAAATAAATATCAGACTAAATTTATCAAACTCATTAACACAGTTTAATCTTCTCGAGGATACAAGCAGTTAGTTTGATTCTTAAATGTACAATTTTGGCACATACGTTGCTGAAGAAAAGCAATATTTTGTGGTCAGGTAAATACTCTACGTCCATTTGTTAAGCAAAATTTTAACATCCTGTATGGGTAACATCCTAAGAAAATAGGGTATTTGTGAATATACATTTATATAACAAACTGCCATTATCTTTTCCATGCAGAATCACCCCCTAAAGTTTGTTGCGGTTATTTTCTAAATCACTATATATCATTTAAATACTCGTAATATTTTTTTCTAATGGCTTAAAAACCAACATTTCGACAAATATTAATCCATAGGTCTCGAGATAATAAAAATTTTTGATCAGCATCAACAAAAATCGCAAGTTCTCAATAGTAGTAGCACAATGACTTGTGTAGAGTGTAGTAGTGTCTGGTGCCTTAGGAGACTGAGACTGCGGTAGCCCCGAAGAAGATGTCAGAGAGGATGTCGAAAGTTCGGCGCAGTGATAATAGACGCGGTTCAGCCTGAAAGCCTGGTAAGTTTAATATTAATTTTTATAATAATAATACTTCTATATCCCTACGATTGGCTTTTAAAAATTTTAAATCAAAATTTAATCTGAAAATTGACAGGGCTTCATGTTCTTAAAAGTCCGCTTCTCCTAGTTTAAAGTACTCTTTTGCTGGGTCGATTTTTGCCCAAAGAAATTTTCTTCTATCGAAATGAAATTTTGATTATCAAATGCTTCTAACGCCTC
Source organism: Diabrotica undecimpunctata (assembly GCF_040954645.1). NCBI lineage: Eukaryota > Metazoa > Arthropoda > Insecta > Coleoptera > Chrysomelidae > Diabrotica > Diabrotica undecimpunctata. Next base: position 144,275,049 of record NC_092805.1, on the reverse strand, counting down.
TCCAAATCTGGTAGCCTCTCAAAAAGACATCGACAGCCTCGCCTCCGTGGCGGAGGTCGGCAATCATCATAGCTATTCGGACTTTTGAGACGGCTGCTCTGAAAAGTTCATTTAATGTAGTTGTAATCAGTTGAAGCAATGTGTATTTCTTTCCACGTGTAATATTTTCGAGATATTCCAATTGTCTTGTTTTAATTGTATTTAAAATTATTTTTCTTTATTCATTCTTCTCAAAACCTCTTTGTTTGTGATGTGTTCCGTCCACGATATTTTCAGAATTTTTTCCATTTTTTTTTATTGATGTTGCATTCAAAGTTTAAGATTCCATTCCATAAAACAAAGTCAAAAAAACATAACATCTCGCCAACTTAACTCTCACTTCCAATTTTAAATTCCTTGTACATAGCACTCTTCTCGTTTTATTGAAATTTGCTCTAGATTTTTCTATTCTGATTTTACTACGATCTACTGAATGTAATCATTTGTGGACTTAATCATTGTTCCCAGATATGCATATTTGTCCACTTGTTTGACGTTGGTTCCGTTTATTTGAAGATTCTCGTTGTTTATTTGAGTTTTTAATATTCTCGTAAATTTCGTCTTCTTGACGTTCACTGTTAGACCGTACTCTTTTTCATACTCCGCTATTCCGGTCACGTCTTTAAAGATCTTCAATATTTTCGGCTAAGATCACAGTGTCGAGCGCATATCTAATGTTGTTAATGGAAACTCCATTTACCTTTATTACGGCTGTTTTACTCTCAAGAGCTTTTTTCAGGATCTCTTCGGAGTAGGCATTAAGAAGAATTGTCGACAATAAGCATCCCTATCTCACTCCACGTCTAATTTTAATTTCTTCTGACAGCTGTTCGTTAACACGTACTTTTGCTCGCTGTTTATAGTGTAAATTTGATATGATCCTGAGGTCGTTGTAGTCAATCTTTTTTGATTTCAGGACATTTATTAATAATTGTTCATGTCGTACTTTATCGAATGCTTTATTATAGTCAATAAAGCATGCGTATATACGTATATATCTTGATTGATGTCCAGGCATCTTTGTATTAGTATACTAAGTGAATAAAGAGCTTCACGCGTTCCTAGGCCTTTGCGAAAACCAAGTAAAATTAAATATGTGTAATAAACTTGTTTGCAAAGCATTAATTTTTTTTATTTGATATTTCTTTTATTTTCTGTTTACTCCTCTTGCATATTATAACACTATTACAAGGTAAAGGTAACTATTTCAGAACCCAGACAAAATACTACATGACAACAACGTTGACAACATTTAAACAAGTAGATTAAAATTTACCATTTATCGTTAAAGATTTTGAGATATATTAGAATAGAATACTAATTATTTAATAAGATTTGTTTTATATAAATTTATTGAACTTGAATAAAATTAATAACTTTTTGATGTGACAACGTCTTAAATTAGGTTGTGGCTCGGAGTCAATCATGAAAAAGTGTAACGCCCGCTCACGTCTGTTAAGATGAGTCACCGAACGAGAGAGAGGCCCGCCGGACCGGCGAATGCCTTGCGTCTCTCTCCCACTCAAACATGATCGGTCCGCTGCGCGCGCAGCACTAGAGAATTAGGCGCGTTGAATCGGTGCGTGCTTGTGTCTCTGTTTTTCTCGAGCGTTCTTGGCGTTGGAAAACCGAGAAAGCGTCATAATACAAGTTCACACGTGTGGTTAAAGTATCGTCAGCTGTGTCTGTAGTGAAAATGTGGAGTGCTTAGATTCGTCATTTACAACAACTACAACAATAAAGGTAAATAATTGTACACTAATATTTTATTATCGTAAACTATGATTGATTGATTAATTGTTAGATTGACACAAAATAGTTAATAGTTATATAGCTATAGTTAAAATTTGTGCAATTCTTATTTTCATTCAATTCCTTGTTCCTATTGTGCAATTTAATAATATTCAGATCAATAAATATTCTACCGAGAAAAAGACGTTGTCACGTAAAATCTTCGCCCGTAAAACCGACTTTACAGGCAACCGATTTTTTTGAACTAAGCTCAAGTTCCAATGTCATAATATAAATATATATATATAAAATGTTCGGAAAGATTTCCGCGGTTAGTACAATTAAACTTAGAGCTAAGATTAATACTATTATCAAAATTAATATTAAACTCACCAGTCTTCCGGGTTGAACCGCGTTGATATCCATTTTGCCGAGCTTTCGACATCCTCTCTGATGTCTTCTTCAGGGCTTCCGAGGTCTCAGTCTCCCGAGACCCCAGACACTACTACACTCACTAGTCACTTCTAGTGAGTGTAGTGAGTGAACTAGAAGTGACTAGTGAGTGTAGTAGTGTCTGGGGTCTCGGGACACTGAGACCTCGGAAGCCCTGAAGAAGACATCAGAGAGGATGTCGAAAGCTCGGCAAAATGGATATCGACGCGGTTCAACCCGGAAGACTGGTGAGGTTAATATTAATTTTGATAATAGTATTAATCTTAGCTCTAAGTTTAATATATATATATATAAGAAAAAAGAAGTACGTTTGGAACAAATATATAACTGTTTTGGATGGGTTGGAGTCAATAAAAGGGCTATTGGTTAACTATTTTTTTAATCTCGAGCTTTCAATTGTGTTGAAATAGTTGAAAAGTAAAAATTTTTAAGATGTATTAGCAGTCATTTTTACTTACTAAACTAATTTTTATTTGGTAAGTTAACAAAAATTGTTTTTTCTTTTTAGTTCAACCTTATAAGATATTTTGTCTTTTTTAGCTCTTGGTAATAATTGTAAATATATGTATGTGTATATATATATATATATATATATATGTATAATGTATATATACTATATAACATGATTAACAGCAGTTTGTCTATAAAACTGTGTATTTTGTATTACTGTTCATGCCAATAAGTAAAGAGGGAAAATGTTTATATTTGTATTAGTGGCGTCTAGGGATTGATTAATAAATCATTTTCGAATGAAAAATTTAGAACCCAACAACAAAATTATGTTTATCTGTGTAAAACGGAATTGAGCTGCAATAAATAATCCAATACACGAAGTATTTACACAAAAACAAAAGAGACCTATTAATACTGCTGTAACTAACGGCATATAATATTTCTATACAGGTTGAAATAATTCGATTGGAATCACATCAAGTATAAAACGGCAATTTTGTCCATTTTATCGAGAATGCAACGTTGATATATCATTTCATTTTAAATTTTAAATTTCCATTACAGATCTCTATCGCTATGAATACAAAATTAACTGTTATCCGTAGTGATAAGGGTCGTTCTCAAAACGTTATGGTATTTTTATAACTTCGGAAGGCTTTGTTATTTTAAATTTCTGTTTTGTGATTGGTTCCCGATTTATGCAAATTAACTCTGTTTAATCAAGCTATTTTTATTAGTTTTTTAATTGTACATTATTTACGGTTATATTGATGTATATCATTATGATTATTTTTTGTAAATATTTCAAAAACGTAGCATATATCCCAAAAAAAGTATATGTAAAAATTTCCATCTAAAAATTTTTATATTTATATACAAGAAAACAAGAGGGAAATAATAAATTACCTCAAATATTCCTAAAAAAACTAAAAACAAAATTGTTAAAACAAATTAGATGGTTTATTTAACAACCTCTATATTTAAATAATACATATTCTTGATGTACGTAAAAAGTACATACAAATTAAAAAAAGAATCGTCGAAATCTATAAACAAGAAACAGAGATACAGTTAACAGCTCCTTCCCTCTCCTGCGCTCTCACTAGTTCCAAAGCCGACCAATTTTGAGGACCACAATTTTAAAGCTTTGAGAACGATTCTATTAAAAGGCAATATTTTTCTAAGTTTTCACGTTAAAACCTTAAAGAATGTTCTTTTAGATGACCCGAATAAGATCTCTTAATTGTTATAAACAAAGCTGTTCTCAATTTATAAAAAAAGCACTAACTTTGTCCCCAAGTGTCTTAGGTCAACTTTTTTTAATTTGGAATCTGGAAAAAAATTTAAGCTGTCAAAATATGAAAAAATCAGTTATTTGCAGTCAATGGAAAAAGGTATTCCAATTGTTTGTAAGCAAAAAATTGACATGTTTTTGCCAAATTATTTTGCAATATTTAAAATTATATATATATATATATATATATATATATATATATATATATATATATATATATATATATATATATATATATATATATATATATATATATATATATATATATATATATATAATAAAGCAAGCTTCGAATACTATATCATTTTATAATATTTTTATCAAATACAATCAGGCTTTAGCGATTACTCGGTGTAAAACCATTTATTCCATTATGAATATTTAAATTCGATGCCAAGCTCCTTCAGCAGAATATACAATTCTATAAACTGGAGATGTATCAAATTATTGCATACGTTTATTATCATACAAATACTGCTCAGACTGTTGGAATTAAATGAAACATATCTGTTACACTTCAGCTCTTAACTAAGCGTATTGACATATTGATATTACGGTAGAATAATCCACAACAAAACACAACCCATACATTACTCATCTTTAGTCGAGGATATAGAAACGACGTGGTACATATTTATTATTTATTTTTAGTGTACAAGTTATACAGTTTAACATTGAAAACTTTGTAATTATAATTTGGAGTGAAGGAGTGAAGGTTTTAGGGCTTTCACGCTTTAATCTGCGATTATTTACACGGTAAACGGCAAACATAATCAAAGTCACATACTTGCCTTCGATTTTTTGTAGTAATAATAATAAGTAATAAGGACAATGTCATCTGCAAAACGAAGATGGACAAGTCTTTCGCCGTCTATTGTTATTTTTTTGTGATCCCAATTGACCATCTTAAAGGCATACTCGTGCGATATCATGCATAAAAATTAAATTTTTTTCCACTGCAGTTTTTCATAGTCTTAAAAATTCTAGAACCAAATAAACATAGCTTCGAGCTGTTAAAGTTGGTTGAATGAAAATTAAAGAAATTTTTTACCGACCATATTACTTCTCCAGAACACTTCCTCCTTTAGGTCTGTGAATAGATCTGGCTGTTTCCGTTCTTGTCGTCTTCCTAGCCCTCTAAGTACACTAATTCATCGGTCATATGATTTTACACAAATCCTGGTTATTTAATCCTGAAATTAGCACATTTTGCTAATGTTCCAGTTTTGGTGTTTAGACACCAATTTATACGATCAATCTTAGGCTGCCTGGATAACTTGGGAATCCGTAACTGTCCACTGCTGTATAGTCCTTGCGTACGAAGTCTTCTTGTCGTTTCAACTGAAACACTTACACCTGTAGTACCTTCCAAAAGATCCCTATAGAGTTGCGGGTGAGAAATTGTTGAGTCTCTTCTAGGTACTTGGACAAGAAAACGATCCTGGCAAGCCGTTGTTACTTTTTGGCGACTTTATCTTTGTCTATTCTTAAGCGTTCTTAACTCCTAATACCTAAGACTACCTACGGTTTGACACAACACCCTGTGTTACGCTTATTACTGCAGCTATGTTCCTCTGAGGCATTCATTGCTTTACAAGACCAACAATCTTTCCCTTTTGCACATCCGTTAACACCATATAAGGCAAATTTTGGTTTTTGAATGCAAAATTTAGTTTATTTATTTTTGTTCAATTTACAACTAAAACAAAAAATCTATACCGCGCCGGGGAGTGTTATCTGATTGTTTTATTCTTCTTCTTCTATTTCTTCTTGTTCACTGGCTTTACAACTCGGAGTGAGTCTTCGCCGCATCCACTATCGTCCTCCATCCTCTACGATCTTGCGCTTCTATTTCCTATTGTTGTACCCCAATTCTAGATCAATCGGCTTCAACATCATCCTTCCATCTTTTTCTTTGTCGGCCTACTAATCTTCTACCATCTGGTCTTTCAAAAAACACTGTCTTTAACACTCTGTCATCCTTTGATCGTACCACGTGACCTGCCCAGCTTATTCGGTTTGCCTTGATATGTCGAACTATGTTTTCAGTTCCATACAGAGTCACCAATTCAGCATTGTGGCGTCTTCTCCATTTCCCTGTGAATTCATCTTTTTGAGGGCCAAATATTATTCTGAGAACATTTCTTTCAAATACTCGAAGATTATTGATTTCCCGCTGGTAAAGAGTCCATGTTTCACTGCCACATGTAATAATTGGGCGAAAAGGGAGTATAATGCTCTATTTTCCACAGCTATTCTTGCTGAGATCTCTTTTTTTCTATGTGGTTGTCAGCTGTGATTATCGCCCCTAGGTATTTAAACTCATTTACCACTTCGAAGTTGTGATTATTAATACTAATGTTCTGCCTAACTCTTGTTTTTGGTTACTACTATGTATTTCGTCTTTTCTTCATTTATTCGGAGACCCAGACTACCTGTTTCCTCCTTGAGCTGTGAAAAAACCTCTCTCACGTCTCTTGTAGAATGCGTAACTGCATCTATATCATCAGCAAAGGCCAGCAACAGTATTGATCCTTGATCAGCAAATCCTCCTGTCAGCTCAGACGATATTTTACTTATTGCATAATATTCTAAAGCAAAATTGAGCACCAACGGTGACAAGGGGTCCCTCTGCCTAAGTCCTGAAATTATACCAAATGGCATCGATGTTCTGGTTCCTATCTTTACTTGCGCATAGGAGTCTGTCAAGCTCATTTGCGTTAATTCAACTAATTTTCTTGCTATTCCCATTTCTAACATTGCCATTCACAATTTGCTTCTTTTTAAGGAATCATATGCTTGCTGGAAATGTTTTATTGGTTTGTTTATTTTCAATAAAAATCTTTATTCTTCACAGCAATAATAAAGTTTTTTCAAAAGAAATCAACATTAGTTTGAAGCACATGATGACTTCATATAACTTTGGTTGTGTGTATATAAACAAATGTGTATATGACAAAACATACAATTATTTGAGTAGTACAGAGGACTTAATCAATAGTTATTCAATTATGAGAAGTAGAACAATAATAAAATAATAATAATAAAACCATTAATTCAATTGTTATTCCTGTAAAATGTTACAGTTTCTAAATAATCCTTTCAAACAAAAAGCCAAAACATTTATAAAGCATTTTGGTTGAATTGAGTTAATCTCCCTTGAATTAGAGGAAATCCTATTAATCTATTTATAATCATATCCAATTCTATTCAAGTAATCAATACGCCAAACAAGTGTGAATATCAGGAACGAGATGAAATTAACAACATGGCATAAAATTACTGAACGGCCTAATTGCAAATAGCTAATAATATTTTCGATTTGATCATCGCCGATGGATATTTATAAAAAGATTTGTAAATAGGTCTTTATTTGTTGAATTTAATTAAACTTTATTACTAACTGTATAATTATTAAATATCTAGCAGTCTGATGAGTACCTATAATGAAAAAATTTAATATTAACTTTTTCATACGTACGAACCAATTTTTTAATCACTTTTTTAATAATCAGAAGGTAAATAAAAACATACTCATTATAATCCATTATCAGACATCTAGAAGTTCACTTCACAATGTAGTTCTAGGTACCAATTAGACGAAAATCATTTAGGATCACATTAAGACTAAAGGGTTACATAATCCTTCAATAAGCTTCCATCACAAAAATAACAATGGTTACCAAAATACCAAACGACTTTAAAACACTTAAAAATATTAGGAAAGGTAAAGCAATTAGACAGGATGATATTCCTTGAAAATTGTGGAGAGCTTTAGTAGAGATGCGAACAAATTGATTAACAGATTTATTTAATAAAATTAATTATTATGAAAGCAGGATCAATCTTAGATGAATAAAGAGACAGTTTACTAGTACTTATTTATAAAAACAAGGCAGAAATGCAACAATTCAGAAACTACAGGATCACAACACTACTTACTCAGTTTGGTTTTATGCAAGGCTGATCAACAACACATCTAATTTTCAATATAAAACGGTTTATGGAAAAATACAGAAATAAAGAAGCGTTCAAAAAAGGGGATAAAAAACAGCCAAAAACTACAGAGGTAAACTTACAACTAAAATTTAAGTACTAATAAATCAGAAGATAAGTTTAATAGAGATGCAATATTTGTTATAAATAGACTTCGGCAAATATGCATATTGCATATTTTGCATATTGTGCATATTTTATGCAAATATTTCATATTTTGGCATATTTGTATAAAAGTTTGCATAAAGTGCATAAAAGTTCAGATTTTTATACTGTATTTGAAAATTTTTAAACATACCAATTTATTTCAATTCTTGTATAAAATTTTGTAGTCATTTTAATCAAGAAATGATCTAAGTACGTAATCTCTACAGGTACAAAACATTTACAATTTCAAAGAAGATCAATTTAAGTAGCCCTCAACATTCTTAGAAAGTCTCGGTCACTGAGGCATTCAGTTATTGGATAATCGCTAAGGGTTTGCTCATTTGCATTTTATGATTTAATCCACAAATCTATCTACAATTTATTGTATCTTAACAGCAGGTAAACGGCTAATAGTTTTGTTCCTAATTTCGGGATTTTCCAAAATCTCCCGGTTTATTGAATTAGGTACCTAAACATTTCTAATTTGATGCTCAGATTTGTAAATCATTTTTGTTTTGATATTCAAAGCGTAAACACTCGTTGTGCGTAACAAAAAGGAAGATTGTGATTTTATAATGCCTAAAACAACCAGTGCTTCAACTTGGATTAAACCTTATAAAGAGCTGTCTATGGATATGGGAAAAATCTACTGTTCAGTCTGTGGCAAAATTATAAGTATCTAATATTTTCTATTAAATATCTAATATTTCATACATACAGGGTGTTTCCAAATGACACTTACAACGTTTGACTGTAGATACTTCTCGAAAAATTGAACAAAACGATATAGTTAATGAGGGGTCAAACTTATTTACTTTTCGAGATACAGGGTGTTAAAATTAAAAAAAATTAAATTCTTTTAGTTAATAACAACAATAACTTTAAAACCAATAAACGTATTTACTTGAAATTTAGTACTCGTAGGTTGTTTTTTAAATGAAAAATAGCTTCCTTTAGTGAGAAAAAATTGTCCATGGTACAATACAATGGTGTGTATTTAGAAAAATTTTTCACCTTTACTTTTTTTTATGAAGTCAGCTATTCTAAAACACAATTATTTTTATTGTAATTGAATTAACAAAAAAAAAACTTTTGTTGAATTTTAAAATAAGTTATATGATGTACTAATGGTTAGTAACAAAAACTAATTTGTGGATTAATACTGCATTTAAAACACTTAGCGAGTGTTTTTTTTTTTTCAAACCAGTTATTTGATTAACCAAAAACACCTTGTATATTTTTATATTTTAAAGGTTGGGTTAAAATAAAGGTTTTTATTTTTATTTATAGATAGCATGTGAGAAGAAATTTCAGATAGACCAACATGTGAGAACTGCTTCACACATTGCAAAAAAGGGAAAAATAGGAGGAAAACATCAAACTTTAATGGCTAAATGTTTCCAATCTACTTCAAAAAAATTAGATGAGCAAGAAACTTTTAATGAAGACTTGTGTCGCGCATTAGTGTCTGCAAACATACCGCTTTCAAAATTAACAAATGTAAATTTTAGTTCGTTTCTAAAAAAATATTGCAAACTTAATGTTCCAAGTGATCGGTCTCTAAGAAGAAATAATGTGAACGGGCTATACTCGTCGGTGTTAATTAATATTAAGGAAGAAATTGCAGATAATTATTTTTACATATCTGTAGACGAAACCACTGATTTCTCAGGAAAGTATATTGCTCATTTATTGATTGGTGTTCTTAAAGAAGATACCTTACCAAAATCTCATCTTATTTCATGCCAGCAACTTGAGAAAACAAATGCTTTAACAATTTCGCGTTTTATACAAGAAACATTAGCAACTTTTTTTCTTCCGACAACTATTCCTTCTAATAAATTACTGCTTATTTTATCGGATGCTGCTCCTTATATGGTGAAAGCAGGACAAAATTTAAAAATATTTTTCTCAGATTTAATACATGTTACTTGTGTAGCGCATGGATTAAACAGAGTTGCAGAGGAAATACGAAAAAAGTTTCCTCTTGTAAATACCATGATATCCAGTGTCAAAAAAGTATTTCTTAAATCTCCTATAAGAATTCAACTTTATAAAGAAATGCTACCTAACATTCCTCTTCCACCACAACCTATTTTAACGCGATGGGGAACATGGTTAGAAGCAGCTAATTTTTAGGCAGATCATTTTGTTAAAATAAAGAACATAATTGATACGTTAACAGATGAAAGTTCCCAATCTCTTTTGGATTCTAAACAAACTTTTCAGAGTAACTTGCTTCAACAAGAACTTTCATTTATAAAATCAAATTTTAGTTTTGTTCAAAAAACAATTACTCAGTTAGAATCACCAAAACTGTCATTGTTCGAAAGTACAGCATTAATAAAAGAATTTGCGTCATGTTGTCGGAACGTTAGAGGTAATATTGGAAAAGATATTTTAAAAAAATTTGAAGCTACTATGGAAAAAAATAAAGGTTACCATATTCTTTCTGAAGTAGTCAGTGTTCTAGCTGGAAATATTTCGGAAACAATTAATTTAGAACCAAATGTTTTGGTTAGTTTGAAAAATGCTCCCGTTACATCAGTTGATGTTGAACGAAGTTTTTCTATATATAAATATATGTACTCAGACAGAAGCCACAAGTTTTTGTTAGAAAATTTTAAACACCACTTAGTCATTTATTGTTACCATAATTCTAAATAAGTTTATTCATACTTAAAAATGATGTAGTTACTTAAAATAAATGTAAATCTTAATGACTAATAGGAAATATTTAGTTATGTACACTTTTTTTTTAAATAAAATTGTTACTATTTTACGATTTTTTTATTTATTTGTATGCATATTTTGTAAAATATTTGCATATTTTCGGGTAAACACGTGCATATTTATGCGCATATTTTCTACATTTTTATTTGCATATTTGCCAAAGTCTAGTTATAAAGCAAATAACTGAAAAATGACTAGAGTATAATAGACCAGCATTTCTGTATCTGATTGACCCAAAAAAAGCGTTTGATAAAGTAAAACTCAAAGATATAATCCATCTTGTATATAATAGAGAAGTTCCCCTAAATATTATAACAACTTCTAAAAACAACTAACGAAACAACAAAATAGAAGTCAGAATAGATGGACAACTTACAGAACCTATAGAAATAGGCAGCGAAATAAGACAAAGTGACTCATCAAGCCCCATGCTCTTCAATTTAATTATAGATAAAATCATCAAAACCATTAACAAAGGAAGAGCATGCAGAATGGTAAACAAAGAAATACTCTCTAAAGCATACTCTGTTACGCAGACGACGCAATAATGTTTGTCCAAGATGTAGATAGTCTGCAAAGACTGGTTATCAGATTTAACATAAAAACAAAAGAATTTAATAAGACAATTTTATTTCAGAAAACTAAAGGAATAGTAGTCAGCAAAGAACCAACCTGATATAAAATAGAAATTAATGACATCAGTATTGAACAAGTAATGGAAATAAAATACCTAGAAATTACACTGTCTAGCTATGGAGACCTGGAAAAAGAAGTGAGAGGTTAAGTATAAAAAGCAAATAGACTGGCAAAATGCCTTAATAACACTATATGGCGAAACAGAAACATTAACACTGAGATGAAGTTAATAACTTATAAAGTCAGTGTAAGACCAATAATGCCATATGCCTCAGAAAAAACCGATACAGCCACAACGGAAAAGCTATTGTAAACGGCAAAGATGGGAATACTGAGAAGAATATAGGAAATACGCTGAGAGATCGAGAGAAAAGTGAAGACATTAGAAGAAACTGTAACGTACAATGTATAAATGAATGGACAGAAAATAGAAAAAAAATGAAGTAACCCCACAAGCAGAATGGGGAAGACCCGTGTCGTCAAATAGCAAAAAGAGATGTCACAATTCGGCAAAAAAAAATATCGGACGACCGCGCAAAAAATAGAGTGACAATCTCCCATAGAGGTGGATGCTCAATAAAATAAAGTTCCCGTAGAATATCTGAAAACTGTGAGAGACATGTAAGAGACAATAATACCTTGTGTTAGGACAGATTTTAAAGAGACTAATAAATTTCATGTAAAAGTGGAATTGCAGTAGGACTCGGTGTTTTTCCTTATGTATTATCATAAATGTTAAACCGGTTAACAGTGAAACTACAGGATAGTGTTCTTCCACAACGAGGTTAGGAATAAATATTGGAACAGCAGAAACAACTTCATGACGAGAAAGATCTAAAATTGTAACGATCCAAAAAACCGATAAGTTTTAATTGTTTTATTTTAAATCCAATTCTCATCAATCAATCTCATCGCACTCAAGGTTTCAATTTGCGTGTTAGAATTTCAAGCGAAAAGGTATACTATGGTTGTTTGTAATATATTCTTAATAGCATCTAATATTGCTTCGTTTGTAATAACTGCGCCTTGCAAGCGTCGACTGGAATTAGTAAAATTAAATACTATTTGTTTGCATTGGAAACTGTCACTAAAGAATTAAAAGTGTTTGTAGCCATTTGCCAGAGGTCCTCTGCAATCGCAAACAATAGCGTGCGAGGTACAAGTCAGAAGATCTTAAGCCGAGACTTAAGTACTTCAGAATTTTCCACTATAAGAGGCGTCCGACAGGAAGACACAATATCCCCAAAGCCCTTTACTGCAACTCTAGCCTCCTAATCATGTTTTTTTTTTCGATTTGCCGTTTTACTATTTTTTATTTTCTGTTTTTTTAGTAAAAAATAGTCAAAGTCAAATAAAAAAACAGAAAGTCACCAGGAGAAGATCAAATACCAAATGAACTCTTTAAATATGGAGGTGATCATCTTGTACAACAACTGCAACTTCTTATAAATAAAATAATCACCACGAACAGAATATCAGATGAATGGAGGAGAGCGATCATGGTAATGTTCTTTAAAAAAGGAGATAAGAAAGACCCCAATTATTATCGACCAATAAATCTATTAAATACAACACTCAAATTGACAACAAGAATAATAACGACAAAAATAAACGAACGAATATCTCTGCAAGAGGAAGAGCAAGGATTTCGGACAGGAAGATCATGCACGGATGCAGTTTTTGTAATAAGACAAATAAAAGAAAAGTCGCTGGAATACAAAAAAGCATATATGTGTCTGATAGATTTGAAGAAAGCGTTTGATAGAGTGAGAATTCGGGATGCGATACATTTATTATATAAAAAGGGAATATCACTGGATTTAGTAAAAACCATTGAGAATATATATAAAGATAACATAGCTATGGTAAGATGTAAAGGAAAACTATCGCAACCTATCAAATATGAAACTGGCATTAGACAAGGAGATTGGCTGAGCCTATTAATATTTAATCTGATAATGGATGAAATCATAAAGAAAGTTAAAAAAAGAAGAGGATATAAAATGGAAGAAAAGGAAATAAGGATAATAGGCTACGCCGACGACGCCATAATAACAGTCGAAAATAAAGATGACCTTCAAAGATTAATTAAAGAATTCGAAGATACGGCGCTCATTACAACATGGAGATCTCAACAGAGAAAACTAAAGCGATAGTGATATCAGCGGAACCGAGATGTAAACTAGTCGTAAATAACAAAATAATAGAACAAGTGATGGAAACTGAATACTTGGGAATAAAACTGTCAAGCTACGGAAAAGTGGAATGAGAAGTATAAAAACAAGTAAACAGAGCAGCAGGATGTCTCAACAACACAATCTGGAGAAACAAATACCTCACAACGGAAACATAAACCAGGATATATAAATTAACAATAAGACCGATAATGACGTACACAGCGGAAATAAGAGCAGATACGGCGAAAACACAAAGACTACTGGAAACAACAGAAATGAAAGTCTTACGAAAAATAACAAACCAAACTCTAAGAGACAGAGTAAGAAGTAAGGAAATACGAGCGAGATGTGGTATAGAGGAAATAAACGCGTGGACCAAAAGAAGAAAAGTGAAATGGAATCAACACATCGAAAGAATGACAGAAAATAGAATAGTACGAATAGCAAGAGACAAATCGCCAAATGGAAGAAGATCATTGGGACGACCGAGGAAAGTATGATCAGACAACGTCAATTGAGGCTAAAAACCGAAGTAAAACAGGCATTTTGCCTATTTATAAAGTAGGAAGAAGACTATTTTTTACTGGTATCCGAGTTAAAAGTTGCTTAGGAAATCGTTTCTGTCCAAAGTGATATAATTTTACGCATAGCGTTTTGGTATAGCTATGTCCATAAAGTGGACAAAAAAATTTCCCAAGTCAATTCTAAAATGGATACTATAGCTTTTCTGTAAAATACTAGTTGTTTTATATAAAGTCCTAATAAGTACTATGCTACAATAACTAATACGTTTGACGTTTATGTTTGATGAGAATAATATTGATGCAACTTGCATATTTAACAGCGACGAAACGGGTGTCAGCACTGTGCAGAAATGGAATGCAAATGCCAAAAGGTTCTCGCACAAAAACATAACATGAATCAGGCTACATAACTAGTAATATCTTTGTAAAATGGTAAAAATCCAGAATTTTAATGATTTTGTAATCTTAGCAATAGAAAAAAGTTCTTTTGATACTGGATGGACATAAAACGCACCCTAAAAAATCTTGAAGTAGCTGGAGAGCACAGTGTTATAATACTACAATTGCCTGACCATACGACGTATCGCGTGCAGCCTTTGGATAGATCATTTTTTAAGCCTTTTAAAGGTTACTACACTCAATCAATTAACCTTTGATTATGTATTAAACAAATTCACGTAGCTGGCTTGATTTTTGGAGCTTATGGGAGAGCAGCAGCCATTAAAATTGCGGTCAATGGTTTCCGAACTAGTGAAGTATGGCCTGTTAATCGCATGGTCTTCAAATATTATGACTTTTGTGTGGCTAACAATTTAATTGACCATGGACACTCGGGAAGATGGTGAAAATGAAGTGACTAATTATACAAACAAGGAACCACTTAGGTCTTCAACAGGAGCTAATGAAGAGTACAAAATAATCCCGATACCGAAGCCTCATCTAAAATCCAAGAATGACAGAGCACAAAAGGCAATGATTTTGACGCAACGACCCCACAAAAATAAATTAGAATTGGCTAAACAGCTACAGTTAACGCAGCAAGAAAAAAAAATAAATAAAAATGAAATTAAGGAAGGTTAAACTGAAATCGTCCAAAGAAACAAAGGAGCTGTTAAGAAAAACTTAACTACTAGAAACTAAGAACTTAACTAAGAAAAAAAAATCCTACAGAGTATGTTTCTCTAAATACCGCGTCAAGCTCAAATCAACCGCGTTGTTATAGGAATGTGCGTTGATAAGTGTTGTTGTTCAATTTGCAAGGAAAAAAGAATTGACGATATGATTCAATACAGCAAAAGCCGTTCATGGAGCCACAAACTTTGTGCAGAAGTCCAACCTGGAACCCAAACTTTTTTTTTGCTTTGAATGTAAATAAAAATATTCTGTATGTTTAATCTGAATAATTTCTGATAAAGGAAAATAAATTGTATTAAAAAAACCTGATTAATGGTATTTACACTAAAATTTATTCTACTATACACTTTAAGAAACCCTTCTTCTTCTTAACATGCCATACACCAAAGTGCGTAGGCGACTATCTCATTACTAGAATTCTGTTCTTGACGGCGTGACACAGCTCGCCTGTATTGTGTATTCCTGTCCATTCTTTAATATTCCTTAACCAGGATAATTGTTTGCGGCCGACTCCTCTCCTACCTTCGATCTTCCCTTGTAGGATTAAGTGTGGTATTTTATATTTTGCTCCTCTCAATATGTGCCCAAGGTAACCAATCTTGCGTTTTTTAATTAATTCAACGAGTTCTCTTTCCACGCCTGCTCTCTTAAGGACGTCATCGTTTCGAACTCTATCCACCCAAGGTATGCGCATTATTCTTCTCAATGACCACATTTCAAATGCTTCAAGTTTGTTGATAGATGTTTTTTTCAAAGTCCACGTTTTTATGCCATAAAACAAGATGGACCATATGTAGCACTTGACCATTCTGTAGCGTATTTCGAAATTTAGGTTTGGATTATATAGGAGCGGTCTGAATTTCACAAAAGCTTGTCTTGCCATTTGTATTCGGGTTTTTATCTCTTGTTGTGGATCCGATTGGTCATTGATTGTGGTGCCAAGGTATTTAAAAGTTTTCACGCGTTTTATGCGATCGTCACCTATGCATATTATCGGGTTTTCTGGAGGGTTTCTGCTAATGACCATATATTTTGTTTTCAAAATGTTGATTTTGAGGCCATATTTTTTACCTATGCTATTCACCCCATCAAGTAGTAACTGCTGATCTTCCAAATTATCAGCTATAATCACTGTGTCGTCCGCATAGCGTAGGTTGCTAATTGGTATGCCGTTCACCTTAATGCCTAATTCCGTGTCTTCTAATGATTCCGCAAATATATTTTCAACATATAAATTAAAAAGCATCGGAGAGAGTATGTAGCCTTGGCGGACACCTTTCCAGATTTCAAATTCATCCGTATATTGGTCTTGATCAATCCTCACCTTTGCCATTTGGTTCCAGTATAGATTCTGAATAATTCTGATCTCCTTCTGGTCAATGTTGGCCCTATGTAGTAGTTTCATCATGATATTCTGTTTAACATTGTCAAATGCCTTCTCGTAGTCGATGAAGGTGAGGTAGACATATTTTCGTTGATCTAAACAGTTTTGTATTAAGGTGTTCAAACATAAAATTGCCTCTCTTGTTCCTAGTCCTCCCTTAAAACCGAATTGTGTTGACCCGCTAAGTTCTTCTAGTATCTTGTACATTCTTGAGTGTAATATCCTAAGAAAAAGTTTCAGCAAGTGACTCATTAAACTGATTAAGCGGTGTTCATTGCATTTTGTGGCATTAGCTGTTTTTGGGATCATTACAAAGGATGACTGCAGCCATTCTCGCGGAATGTAACCAGTATCATAAATTCTATTGAACAGCTTTATCAAGATTTCGATATTCTCCTCGTCTAGTAGTTTTATTGCTTCTATATTAATTTCATCTGGACCTGTTGCTTTATGCATCTTTGTGGTTCTAACTGCATATTCTATTTCACTTCGCATTATTGATGGCTCTGATAAGTTTTCGGAAGGAAGTTTGCGCGTTGGTTGTGTTGGTCTTTCGTCATTAAAAAGTCTTTCTGCGTATTCTTTCCACGCCATTGCTATCTCCTCTTCTGACTCTATATATTCGTTTCTGTCGTTGCGTATTCTTGTTCTGTGGTGGCTTTTGTGTATACTCAATATTTTTTTGATCTTCTTATGTAGTCCAAAACTACCTCCTTTTTCCTGCAATTGTTCTATTTCGTTGCACCTTTCCACCATCCAACGTTCTTTTGCTTTCTTAATTTTCTGGCGAATTTCTTTGTGTATCTGTTTGTATTTGTCTTGATTACGTTGTTGTTTATGTTAAGAAGAAAGAAACCCATGGTACAATAAAGGCAACTAGTTTTCTAAATTGTACCACTTGCAACCTACCAGGAAAACATACTTTTTTACATTAAAATCAATGATATCAAGTGACAAAAATTATTATCTGTGTAAATGTTTATTATTAATTATACTAATACATCGTTCAGTTAAATACGAAGTATATTATTCAAATTAAAATTCAAAATATGTTAAGTGGTACAATATTGGCAACTCTCCCCTACGTATTTTTATATCCGCCATGAACACATCTTAATTTAAATATAATCGAAAGACAGCCTTGTTTAATCACTTATACAAACATGTTCAATTAAGGCTCAGCCAATATGTTTACATTGTTAAGTTCACCATCGTATTAGTCAAGATTTAAATGAGTATATGTATGTATATGCAAAATGCCGAGTAACATCCTCAATATTATCCACAATAATCAACAGTGAACTCATGATGGTTCTACAAACAAAGCACAATTTACTAGATATTTGTCAACAAACGGATATGAAATTAATAATCGCTAAGGAAAATAATGTATGGTTTTAGATTGGATTAGGGACTAGTGAGTTTATTATTATTGCACACACATTTTTGCTTTTATTACTTTTTTTAATATTCTATAGAATTATGTTAATCCTTAACTAAGTATTTTGATAATAGTTATTCTAATTTTTTCGATGCTGTTTAAACAATATTTTTATGAATCTTCTTCTTCTCGTAGTACTATAGCTCAGGGTGGGTTTTGGCTGACTGCACAACTTGCTTCCATCTTGAACGGTCGTCCATAATAGTTGGGTTAGTGGGTAGCCCCATTGTTCTTAGATCTGACCATATTATTGTCTCTCCATCGCATTCGTGGACGTCCTCAGGGTCTTCTTTCTGTGGGTGCTTCCTCCCATATTAGCTTGGCAAGGCGGTTATTAGGGAGTCTATGGACATAGCCAGCCCATCTTAGACGTTGGGATTTAATCTCTTGGACTATATCGCTCGCTCTATACATCTGCTTGACCTCAGCATTTGTTCTCATTCGGTATTGGTTGCTATTAATGTCGTGATAAGGCCCAAAGATTCTTTTTAGGATTTTCCTCTCAAAACATCTCAGTTTTCTTTCAGTTTCTTTGGTCAGGGTCCACGTCTCACACCCATACATGAGCACCGGTCTAGTCACCGTTTTATATATTTTAATTTTTGATATTCGTGTTAGGCTTATAGAGTATTTTGGAGGCTGTACATACATCTGTTTGCTGCCTGAATTCTTCCTTTAATCTCTTGTGTGATGTTGTTATCTGCAGTGATTGTTGCTCCGAGATATTTAAAACTCTCCACTCTTTCAAAGTTATATGGGTCTATTGTATTATTTTGCCCTATTCTATCTCGTCCCTTTCGTCTGTTGATGTACATGTATTTGGTTTTCTCTTCGTTTACCCTTAGATCAATTTTCTTTGCCTCTACTTTCAATTTATTAAAAGTCCCCTTCACATTGGTGACTGTATTTCCCACAATATCAATGTCATCTGCGTATGCTAGTAGTAATTTTGGTCCATTTACTGTCAGTAATTCTGTTTTAAGTTGTGCTGCTCATACTACTTTCTCCAGGATGATATTAAAGAGGAGAGGTGACAGCGCATCTCCTTGTTTTAGGCCACTGCTTATTTTGAAAGGTTCTGAGAGTTTGTTACCTATCCGTATTCTGGATCTACAGCTATTCACACGTAACTTAACAAGCTGGATAAGTTTTTTTGGAACTGAAAGTTCTGCCATTGCATTCCACATCTGATCCCTTTTAATGCTTTTGTACGCTTGCCGGAAATCTATGAAGAGATTATGAATAGTTCATTGAATTCTCACCCTTTTTCAAGCAGCTGTCTTAGAGTAAAGATCTGATATATGGTCGATCTATGTTTTCTGAAGCCGGCTTGGTATTCCCCCATGAAATTTTCTACAAACGGTGTCAGCCTACTTAATAGGATGTTCGCTAGGATTTTATATGGCGTATTAAGTAGGGAGATGTCTCTGTAATTAGAGCACTTGGTTTTGTCTCCATTTTTATGGATGGGATTATTACACTTTCGTGCCATTTTATTGATATTTTCTGTTCTTTCAATATAAGTGTTATTAGTTTGTGTATTTGTCTATGTAGAGTTTCTCGTCCGTACTTAAGGAATTCAGCCAGTATATTGTCAGAGCCTGAAGCTTTTCCGTTCTTCAATTTGTTAATTGCTTGCAATGTTTCATCTATTTTGGGGTCCTCTACCGGTAGGACGCCCCCAAAATATATATTTTTATGAATACTCGATATTATGTATAAATAACACAAATATTTTTCTTGTTGCCATTGGTATGGTTGATATTTTATGGGGCCAATGGTCTATGTAGATTCAAAATAAGCTTTATGTAAATACATGCGTGGTCGATGGATGCGTCCATCGGTACGTCGTCATCGTAATCTTCAGTTTGTCATTGGTTGGAAATTAAGTAAGTTCGGTTATGATGTTTTGCAATTTTAACAGGGTCTTAATTTAAACAAACTGTGATTAATATTTAATTAAGACTTAAAATTGAGAGACCGGACCTGATTCCGAACCACAAAGTGTGTTTAATTTCAGTTCCAGTATATTCGCAATTTTATACGAGTATTTTCACCATAGTAAATATTAAAAGTGATATACCTGTTTAATGAAGTGTGTGTTGTACGAAGACCCTAAGAACATGAGTAGAAGAACATTAATTAAATTGAAATAATATATTTACTTTGGAAATCGATCTAAATAAAATTATCATATCAACACAACACCGGACTGGTTTTTTATCAAGAACAATTAAAATCAGAGCCGTACCGTAAATTGAATATAATTATAATTAAAACAAAGTGTTCAAGTAAAATTAAATGATGAATAATAATTTATTAACAATTAAAATTTCTAGCACTTCTCAAAGTAATCCAATATACTCCTCTGTTGCATCTCAACAAACTAGTCCAAAATTTCCACTAAAAGAACAAGCCATCATCTTCAGTTCAATTAATGGCGCAAAATTGCAAGATTAACTAATACAACTAGAACCACTCTTTCAACCAAAAAATATTATTTATTCGTCAAGAATCTCTTATAACCGAGTAGTTGATGATTTTCCCAATAAAACAGGATCCATTAAAATAAACAATGAACTACTTCTAGTACGTCACCCCATCAGAACGTCTTCTCTTATCTAATGTTAGTCTAACAATACCACATAAAATATTGAGCAATCTTCTCCAGAACCTAAGCCTGAAATTTAGCCGATTTGTTTAGCCTATATAGGATCGTGGGCGGTCTGCACAAGGAATTTCATAAACTCTCTGATGTTCATTTGGAATGTTGTCTTCGATGGATCGGACAAGAGATAAAAGTTTTTGTTAAGAGGTAAATATTGTCTTTATTCCTCTCGATTTAAGAATTTTGTCAATTTTGTTAGTGACACCTTTAATGTAAGGAAGAAAAGCTTTCGTATGATGAGGGCCTGAGTCTTTAGGTTAAGGGATGGGCGGGTCTTCGATAACCAAAGTGATGAAAATCTTTGGATTGGTTTTCTTCATGAAAACGTCGAGAAACGGTAGGCATGAATTAGTTTCCACCTCCATCGTCAACTAGATACTAGGATGTATAGCATTCAGATGGGTTTAAAAGACACAAAAACATCCCTTCCATATGGCCAAATGACGAATGTATAGTCAACATATCGTAGCCAACAGGTTGGTTTGAGCATTGATGTGGATAGTGCTCGGGTCTCGCACTTTAAGTCTTCCATAAAGATATTGGCAATTACTGGAGAGAGTGGGGAGCACATTGGGGCACCATTTATTTGTTTGTAAAATTGATCTTGGAAAATGAAATAAGTGTTGGATATACAATATTTAATGAGGGATATGTGGTCTTGCTGGATACTGTATTAAGTTTTCAGAATGTTTAAAGTTTCGTCTATAGGAATGTTTATAAAAAGTGAAATGATATTCCAAGCGTTTTGGCCAAGTAATTGGCCAATGGTTGTGTAGGGCAGTTGTATGCACTAACAATAAGACGTTGAGGAATATCGGGTTTGTGAATTTTGGGTAGGCCACATATTCGAGGTGTTCTGGAAGACTTTTCACAGGGAATTAGAGATTATTTTGTGTCAACAGGAAGAGAGATTTTCTTGGTAATGGCTTTTGTTGTTTTCTCCAGATAGGTTGCTGGATTATTAGGAACTGATCTGTAGTCTGGAGTATTAATGAGATTTGAGAGTTTTTTAATGTAAGAAGAAGTGTTTAGGATGACGGTGGCATTGCTTGTATCGGCAAGAAGAATAACTAGATTTAGAGTTGACTGAAGTTATTTTAGGGCTTTTTTCTCAGATTGACTAATATTCGGAGTAGGAGGCTTTGAGTTTCTAAGAAATCTAGCGATGTTTTGTCTAGTTATTTTAGCATCTTCGGAAGGTAAACTGGAGATGGCTTCTTCAGTTTGACAGATGATTGTCTCAATTGAAATGTGACTTAGGGCAACATAATAAATAAAACCTTTTGCTGAGCTGGTAAGCTGCTGAGCTGGTAACATTCCTCCCTGTAAAGGCGAATAAAATGTTCCGAAAGGTTTCCGCGGTTAGTAAACTGAGACTTCGGAAGCCCTAAAGAAGTCGACGCGGTTTAACCTGGAAGACTGTTGAGTTTATTATTAATTATTGTAATACTATTAAACTTAGCTCTAGATTTTATATACGACTTCAGTTATCGTAATGTTTTGTTTCTTTTTTTATCACTAACATGCTAAATGTTGCTAAGATTTTATTCCTACGGTTTTTCAGTTAAATGTGTATTTATGTTACTACTCAACGGTGACCTGTGTCAACGTCTTTACCAGAATAATTTTTTACAATGTAAATGAAATTTCTGTATCTTTTTGGTTTTATGATATAATGAATTTGATTTTTGACGAAGTTATTTGGTATGTTAGTTGTGGAGATACATATTTTAAATTGTTTTAAAACGTAATTTTCTTCCCTTGGTAAAATTTATTTTGTTTTGTCTAAATATTGTACTATCTTTGGCATCCATATAAATCAGTAGTAATCCTGCAGTAATAATTTTAATGTTGTTCAGAATTTTATAAAGTCGTGTTTCTCATATCTGTAATAATAAGCAATATTTTTTCAATGGTAATTATGTCTCGATTGATTAAATTTGGTATAAAATTCTGAATTTTTCGTAAGTGGATAAAAAATTAAATTTTTTATTACATAAATATGTCGCTATCGTTTCTCGTGTAAAATTTCATCGAATAAGAGACGCGGATTAATTTTACTAAT
Source organism: Diabrotica undecimpunctata (assembly GCF_040954645.1). Taxonomy (NCBI): domain Eukaryota; kingdom Metazoa; phylum Arthropoda; class Insecta; order Coleoptera; family Chrysomelidae; genus Diabrotica; species Diabrotica undecimpunctata. The sequence continues at coordinate 144,252,174 of NC_092805.1, read as the reverse complement.
TTAAAAATCAGGATTTTACAGTTCGGTTATGTTTTTCTCTCATAGCTCGAGTAACAAAAAATAAACATGGTAATCCATTGCTCGAATTAAACATGTGTATGGATGGTTTCGGAGGATTGTTTGAATAATATAGCAATTCATCATCAGTAGATACGCCAGGAATCGAGCCGATCGAAGTCTAACCAGAGGTCTTATTTTACCGAACCAGAAAATTCAAATTGACCATTCTGTTATCGGCTTTTGATAATATCTTATTGCTACTTTTATTGTAAAATATATGAACGTCCGTTTAAAAGGAAGTGTGTGATTGTTTTAAAATTTTAAGATTTTTCGAAACTATAAAAATAATTCAAATTGAAAAGCAATAAAATTATGTATTTTCCAGAACATTATTTGCAGTCATTTAAACTACATAGATGCTTTTTTGTAACCCGTTAATCCCAAAATTAAAATTTATAGATATTAAAAACTAGATTAAGGTCACAAAATCCCTGCAAACAAAAATGTGTTAAAATGATAATTTCAAGGTATAAACATAAATAAATTCGAGTTTTGCAGAGCAATCAAGCAATAGAAATGAAGCCTGATGAGAGACTTGCACACCTCTGAAATGACATTCGGGTATTCAATTTATTGAGGTGAGGGGGATTGATTCGTGTAAATCAGAAACCACTTTAGCCCGCTCCAATCCAATAAGATCATCCTCCATCCCCCCATAGTGCGCTGATGTGCTGCTTAGGGATCAAATCGTCAAAACACTTGTCATATGGAAGTTCCGGGTACAAAGACTCCCGCCTAATATCCTACCCCGAAGTATACTGGACTGCGTGAGACGCTATTGACCCGATATTATCCTCTACTGACATATCATCCGAGCTAGGCCCAGTTGGCCAGGCCAAGTAGAGAGGCGACTTGGCTCTCGATGATGTGGACCCATCTTTCCTATTTTTTTGGCTTTTTATTAATATGTCGTTGTGGCTTTTGCTTTTTTTTTAGTAAAATGGTTAATTTTGATTAATAAGATGATCATTAATGCATGCTGCGATGCTTTAGACAAGCGTGATGATATAGGATCTAGACTTTATTATATGTTTGTTAACGTTTTTTGTTTACGATTTCTGTGCTTATGTGTGTGGTTTACATCATACCCTAATATATGTAATATATGTAGCAGTATTTGGTCCGGGTGGGCTTCAATTTTAGCGAATTTTATCCTTGCTTTTTCCTTTATCATATCTATTACCCTTATTTGTTTTAGATCACTGAACAGTAGCGTTCAGCTACTCATCTGGGTACTTTTGCAGCTTCTCAGTTGTGTGCTACTTTTATCTTCTTATTGTTACTGTCACATGTATGTCCCCATGCGAGGAATGCATATGTTATTATAGGCAATATGATACTGTTTATTAATCTTAATTTGGTTTTCATTGCTAATTTGCTTCTTCTTCCTATGATATCTTTTATTGTGGTTCTGGCCGTTGCTTGCCGGGGACATCCTTTCGGAGAGGTTTCGGAGAGATTCGAATTGTGTACAGAAGGAGTGACAGAACTGTCTTCTGCGGCGCTTCAACTTCCGGCACTTTGTACTCCTATCTGGACCCTGAACATCCGATTGGTTAAGTAAATAGGAGGAGATAAGCCTTGTCATAGCCCTACTGTATCCATATTCTTAAATCTTTTATGCCAGCCCCTTATACTACACTCAATAGCTTAATAACTGTATTTTAACGGCTTTTCTTACGTTCAGGAAGTTTGCTTCTATGTATTGTCGGTCGTTGTATCCAACTGCTATATAATCTCTTGGCCTGAATACTTGTAGCTCACTGGAATGTTTTTCTTTAAATCCAAATTGATTTTCTTAAATTAGTTCTAGCCTATGCGTTTCTGTTTTGAGTCTGGGTAGTATAGCTATATTTATTATCTTGCTGACCGCTGAAATTAAGGTAATCGGCCTGTAGTTTTGTGGAAATATTTTGTCTTTTAATGACTTCGAACACTCGATCACCTGATCTTCCTTTGATCATGTGTCTTCGTCTTAAAGATAATTTATTGTGCACTCTTTTTCGAGTGTCCTTCTCATCACCTTAGTTTTTTCTTCTATGGAGTAGACAATTCCATTTTCTCCGTGTAGTAGAAATATGGATTTCCTGTCATTGAACACCATCCATGTTTTTTGGAGCCTCCAACTATTTTGCATATTTTGGCCCCTACCTTGTTTTTTTACGTGATTGTCTTACTTTTGGCTCTTGTGTTCTAATATTGCCTGATTTACTTCTCTATTCAGTCATCTTGCTCTCTTCTTGACTTTATGATTTATTGTTCTTTTGGACCTCTTTTTGGCTTTGTCTTTTTTTCTCATCATATCTTTTATTTTCTAGTTAATGTCTCTGAATATTTTAATATCAAGTTTTAGTTCTTATGTAAAGTAATTTTTCTTAGTGCTTCTTTCATGATGTTTTTAAGATCCAGGACTTTTTTCTTGTTTTCTTGTGGGTTGTTGATTGTTGGGATGTTTCTAATTGATATACCTACTCTTTTATAAGTCTTTAAGGAGTCTGTTATAGTTTGACTACTTTTTTTTTCTTTTTCCTGTTTCTGTGTGTGTCTTTGTCCCATGTGCCTATTTATGGAAGTATGAAATTCAGGTCTCTTGATCTGTTGCTTAAGGTCCGCTTTTTTGTTTGTAGTCCTAGATTTTTAGCCACTACTATTCTCCAAATGGCTAGGTAAAGCCTTTTCTTGGAAATGGGTGGATTCAGTAAGCCCCAGTGCCATGGTGTCTCCGTTGTCCACTAGATAATTGTTTAATTAGGTCTCTTATAATTATGGACGGTTCTTCTATGTTCACTGTCGTTTAAAGGCTATTTTGACCTTACATATGCTGAGGTGATCCTTATTTCACATTGTCGCATCTGGACTGTTATTGTGGCTTCTATTGCTGCTTCTATTTTTGCTTAGTGCCTGGCTGTGTTTTATACTAGGTATAACACTTTCTTATTAGAATCGCAATACTTCCTGAAGTTGCTCTGTGGTCATTCCTATAGATGTCAATCCTGGAAACTTGATGTTGAAGTTGTTAGTTAATTTTGTTTCTTGTATTGTTACGATATCCATTTCGAATTATGTTTATTATTTCATCCAGCAGGTTACCTACCACCTTACTTCAGTACTCTTCTGTTTTATTTTTTTTTTTTTATTATTTTTCGCCTCGTAGACCATTTGTGTAACTAGCACCTTCACCATTATTGGTCCTTTGACTTGTAATGGTGTAAATAAATTAACATAAGTATATAGAATGTATGGAAACAAATACAAATAGCTCAATAAGCATGGTATTAGGTAAAGAACAATTAGGTAATATTCTAGCCATAATTTAATTGACTGACAAAACTTTTCAGATAAAAAAATTATCATCAACAGTCTTATAATGGTGCCCAAAGTCATCTATTTTTGAATATCCTTAAATCCTTTGGTAGGATATGGGACAACTGTGTCCTAGTAGTGTTTTATATTGAGACCAATATGTCTCATTAGTAATTCACAAGTAAATTCTGAATGTAATTTTATTCAAAAAAAAATTAAAATCACTTGAAAAAATTCAACAATGTTATGGAAAAATACGTCTTACAAAGTGCAAATCACAGGCTATACACATTGTTTGGTTATTGTGTTATTCTTACTGAGAGAACATCCATGGTATTCTCTCCGGGTAGCAATTTGTTTTTGCAAATAGCACCATGTTCTTTAACTCGGTACTCAGTTCCCCAGTATCCAAAACTTGAAAACCAAATTCACCTCTTGACATCTTTTTTATTTCAAATTTTGGTGTATTTTACGACTGCTATATATGTGCCAACAGAATACAAATTTAGTTGACTTAATAATTTTCCAGGTGTAAATATCCTGTCGAAGAGTCACAGAGGCATTGTACTAGCTTACAACTAGCTTCAAATTACAAGAGCTGTAATTTTCACCACACGTTTACCTAAAATACTTTATTAGATTTAATGTTGAGGTTTTATTTACATTCGGTAAAAGAGTCAGACCTTTGCCACATTTTTATTTCTTTTTATTGGTTTTAGTGGAATATACTGTTTTAGAGAAGACCTTTCCTTGAATTTGGTCATAGTTTTATTAATAGACTGATGAGAACTCTCTGTTTTTATATAGAGTAGTCATATCTAAAGTGACTACTCCTTGACTTTGATTTGGAATATCATGTTTTGGTTTGAACTTGGTGTACGGTTTTCTAAGCATTACGAAAACAGACTGGTTGTCATCTAGATCTGACTTCTACTCCTCTTCTTTTTCAAAATCTAGTCTTTCAAGATATCTTTTAAAATCCACCTCTTGCGAACAATATTTCGTTGATCTTAACCTTCATAAGACTATTTACTGGGATATTCGTCAGAATCTGAGCCAGAAAAAGATTTGTCTGATTCCGACAAATCACTTAGCTCTTCAGCGATGTTGTCCAAAATCCTAGTTTAAGTCTGGTTTAGCTTGTTTCATCACAATAAAATAATTATACAAAAACGATAAAAATACAGCACATTTTAGTCTTGGTAATTGCCATTATGCACTAACTGTCAGAACTTGTTTTCATATTAATTGTATAATACTAGCACCAGCCGTTAATAAAATTATAACATACATTAAGACTGTTAAGAAAAGTTTAACACTAAAACGATAGTCAACCACTACGAATAATCGCCGAGTGATAGGATCCTGGACGGTGTAATATGCAATATACAATATGCAATAAATATTTATATAAATATGTATATTAATTAATGTTTATTTTAAGAATTAGAAAATTAGTTTAGAATTAGAAATTAAAAACTAAGTAGCTAAATGTAATGTACTAATTAATTGTGATGAAAGTAGTCAAAAAGTAAAAGTATTCCTTAGAATTATAAAACCAATAAATGACCAAATGTTTTTCAAAATTTTCCAATAAAAACTAATGGCTTCTATCTGCGTACATTTATTTGTTAATTGAGAAACTTTGTCATACTTTTAGACTGCCTTTTATTAACTGGTATAATTTTTTTTTTGTGATATTTTAATTACTATTTACTCCATGTGAGTTATTCAAACAGTATTAACATACCCTTTTACCTCAATTTGACAATTTATTTTAACCATCATTATTTTTATTCACTGCACTTTATCTTCATTAAATATAATAAATATAATTTGCAACAATTTTCCCTTTTATATGTATGCAACAATTGGCTTTTCCCTTTAATTTGCAAAACTACCTCATTCGTTCCGCGTTTGGCAGTGCCCTCATGGTACGTATAAAATTTTGCAGCATTCGTTTTTATGTCATTTATCCCAAAAACATATTTCCTTACTTTTTGTAAATAAAACATACCATTCACTGTCATAAATGGTAATGCCAAATTTTGCATAAAATGGCTGCTACATTATAGTTTTAATCACACATCTCTTTTGCATTTTTAATTTCTTTGTAAAACTTAGATTCCCTCCTCTTATGCACAAGTAATTCTGCAGCTGCTACTCGTTTTGCGGTATCAGTTGCTTAGTTCCTCGCATGTCGGGTATACGTCCACCTGTGGTCTACCAAACCTATATCCAAAATTTTTATTGAAACGCAAAACATTTCGTACATCTTTTTTACTGTTAAAGAGGAATTAATACTAAGGCACACACATGTTAGAGCTAACCGAAATAATAAAATAAACAACTCTGTAGACAAAATGACAGAAACGATGGTGGCGCCACAAGAATTATTGTATAAAGAGATACAAATTTCCCTTATAGACTCATTAATCCGTCGACTGTGGTTTAACAAAATGTATATCTCACTAAAAAATCCGTACTGATGTTGACTTATTTCCTTTATACTATAAAATGACTAGGAATAGCGATTTATGCGAATTATTATGCGATGTGTCTTCCTGACAAATCAGTAGTTTCGTCAACACACACGCAAAAGTAATTTTCACTAGTATTAGTTTTTATATTATCTATTACTGACGAATACGACGAGCTGAGATGGTTTCTCTTTAGAGTCCTTTACTTGGAATATTTAATGGTTAAATAAGATGTATCTATAAATAGCAGTATAGGACAAAATATGACTTGTATTCACAATATTGATATTTTTTATCAAAATAGATTTTAATTAACCATTTCCTGCTATAATCCTTTTTCTATCTGACAGTTTAAACATCAAATAAAGAAAAATTGCTAAGATATTGTATTTATAGTTTTAGTTTAACTACATCAATCAAAAATGGCATACATTTATGCTGGCACCTTGTATAAAATCTACCAAGAACTGTAGTCATAGTATCATAACTCTGTCTGGTTTGTTCCAAGCTCACCGTGCAACAATTGGTTATTCCATTTTGTTTCTATTTCCACTAAACTTTCACGTACTTTGGAATCAAATATCCTCGGGGTAGTGCTTTTCATAAAACTGCAATATACCACCAGTCCGTATTTTACAGCCCACGTTTGTAGAAAGTTGGATATAGCCGATCGATTACCTTAGGCAGCTGCTGATTATTTTATAAACTGGTTAAATCAGAAAACAACAAAGATTGATATTAGTTTTTAAGAAGTTTTCCAGTAAGTCTTAAGCACAATAAATTACCGACGGTGGCAACCGTATTATAAATTACTTTTATTTTGTACTTTAATGAAGATTCATTGTACTGAAATTATAATATTTTTCTTTCTGCATTTTTTGCCATCCACCTTAAGTTATATCTAATTGGATTTTTTAGGTTACCTACTTTTTGTAATGTCTGTTGATTTAAATATTATTTCATGGGATTTTAAGCCATAATTTATTAGAATAAAAATTACATTTCACATTTGTTTTACTTTAGCTGTAAAGAAGAACCAATTAATCCGTTATTGATGGACATTAACCGTGCCACGTACAATAAATCCGTGTTACGTTCTATATAAAGTAACAGCTTCCTTGTTGTACATTTTGATAATTTTCTATCGATTATTCTCTCTTTCCACTTTTAAATAATTTATATTATTATTACGACTCTTTATTTTTATTAATTGTGTTTTTCGTATTCGAAAAACCCAAATAATTGGCGTTTAAATTCTACTTTTTAATTCCTGTCTTGTCTACTAATTGTTCGATGTCCCTAGTATCTTAAAATTTAATAAGATTTTTTGTATCTAAATAGACGAGAACAAATTGCGGTTGCGCGTTTACGTCTAAGACAGATTAACACACTCCTTCCTATTCACAAAGAAAAATCCACCTATATGTGATCAGTGTAACGTCTGATTAACAGTCGAACACTTTTTAACAATTTGTAGTAAATATGACCAAGAAAAACAGCGCTACAAGATCCCAAACGCTCTACCACAGGCTCTAGGTCAAAACTGTTCCTGTGACAATATAGTGAATTATCTCAAATCCATAAATATTTTGTACAATCTGTAGGTGTTAAACTTTGTTATTTATATTTTGTTCCGTAGCTAATAACCTTTTGGTGGATGCGACATCTTTTTCTAATAAAAAAAATTGATTATCCTGGTATTTCGTTATTTCAACTTAAATATTGATTTTATCTGTTTAAATATTATTTTAATTATTGGAGATTGGTTAAATTTAGTTTTTTGCCGTAGTTTTTATATTATAATCGGCATTCTTTTTTGTGTTCTACTTGAAAACCTTTTCTTATACAGGGTGTTTCAAAAAAAGGTAACCCCGTCTCTAGGGTAGGTAAAAATCTGAAAAATAGTTGGGGTTTGCTTAGTAAAAAAATTTTGTAACGCCATCCGTTTTCAAGATACAGGGCGTTGAAGAAAAAAAAAATTTACGCATTTTTTACGATTTTGCCGAAACTACTGGCAACATTGTAATGAAATTTTATACGAATATGTTTTGGAAGCTGATACATCCCATGAATTTGTTTTTTTATCTGATTCTCATAGAAAGCGCTAGTTACACGAATCGTACTAAGTATTAGTCAATATAACTTTTTTAAGAGTATAATTATTAATCAAAATTTCAAGTAAACTTAAACATCATTCAATTTTACACGAAAAAGGTACTCTTGGTAAAACTCTATACTGTGTACCGTTTTCGGAATACTTTGATTTGAAAATTATGAAGTAATAATTGATGCTGGTATAAAATAGTTAGTAATTAAACAAAACTTACAAGAAGAAAATTAAATTAATGACTAAGAACATAAAAAAAATTCAATTACAGTAAGTGTTCAAAATGCCCTCCGTTTTCGCAAAAACACAAGTCTATTCTTTTTTCTAAAGATTCCATTACCCTTCTAAACGGTACGGGATCAGCTATGATGTCATTAAATTGACGTTGAATTCTTTCTTCCAATTCTTGGCGTGAATTTACCTCTGTAGCATAGACTTTTTCCTAATGTACGACCAAACTGCGTAGTCCAAAGGGTTAAAATCGCATGACCGACGAGAACAATGAATCGGAGCTTCTGCACCTATACCAATTCATCGATTCGGAAAATGATTACTCAACCAATTACGACACCTTCTATCAAAGTGTGGTGGAGCTCCATCGTGCATAAAAAATAAAGATATTCGCTCGTTTAGCGTTAAATCTTCTAATATCTCGAATAAGGAATTGTTTAAAAAATCAAGATACATATCACCATTTAAATTTCCAGGTAGAATATGATAACCTATTAATTTGTTACCTAAAGTTGCTGCCCAAACATTAACTTTAAATGAGTGTTGGTAATGTGATACCCTTTTGACTCGTGGATTCTCATTACACCAGTAGTGTGCATTATGGGAGTTAAACATTCCTATGGCCTCGTCCGTAAAAAGAATGCATTTTAAAAAAATTTTGGGCTGTCCTTTGTTGCAATGTTTCACAAAAATCCACTCCAACCGGTAGATCATCTGACAAGAGCTCTTGGACTTGTCTGTAATGATAAGGATGTAATTGCTGTTCTTTCAGTATCCGCCAAGTACTTGAAGAAGAAGTATTTGTTTGTCTTGCTATATTCCTTACGCTAACTGTTGGATCTTGATCAAGTAAATTTAAAATATAATTTTCTTTATTAATTGTTCTTGTTGTTCTTGGTCTACCAGAATTTATTTTGTTTGGTCTCACATTCCCAGTTTCTCGACAACGTCGTTCAACGGCTCTAAATGTTTTTTTAATTGGTAAGTTTCTTCTAGGAAACTTTTCTGCATAACGTGTCACAGCTGCACTAGAACATCCTAAACATTCGCCTAAGGTTAATAACATGTCAGTGTATTCAACATTTGAGTACATTTTGATTTGATTTTACAAATAACAAGGTTTCAAAACTCTAATTATTGTTGATTTATCGTCATAACAATCAATAAATGTCAGATTTCCATGGCACACTTGGAGAAAATAGAGGTATACCTATTAGAACTTTATCATTACTACCAGCATCAATTATTACTTCATAATTTTCAAATCAAAATATTCCGAAAACGGTACACAGTATCGAGTTTTACCAAGAGTACCTTTTTCGAGTAAAATTGAATGATGTTTAAGTTTACTTGAAATTTTGATTAATAATTATACTCTTAAAAAAGTTATATTGACTAATACTTAGTACGATCCGTGTAACTAGCGCCCTCTATGAGAATCAGATATAAAAACAAATTAATGGGATATATCAGCTTCCAAAACATATTGGTATAAAATTGCATTACAATGTTGCCAGTAGTTTCGGCAAAATCATAAAAAATGCGTAAAATTTTTTTTTCTTCAACGCCCTGTATCTTGAAAACGGATGGCGTTACAAAAATTTTTTACCAAGCAAACCCCAATTATTTTTTAGTTTTTTACCTACCCTAGAGACGGGGTTACCTTTTTTTAAAACACCCTGTACATTTTTTATAGCTTCACTCTAAATTTAATAAACTTATCACTATGAAATATTACTTATTCTCTAGAATTTGGATCCTTTCATAGAGCTTGGATATTTAACTCGTCTTCTGTTCCGAGAACTTAACGTTGCTTTGTTTTCAGTAACTTGGTTCACGTTTACTGGATTAAATATACTGAGATTAGCTTTGCCATTCCACCAGGCTTAATTCCAAAGCATGGTGATGCACTTGTCCAGCACCAGGTCTATTTTACCCAACATAATACGAAACCAACGATGCAGTGCACTCCACCATGTACTAAGCTACTAAGAGACCTGCTGTCATACTTACTATCACCAATTTATCATTCAGTAGCTGCTCAAGGAAGATAACAGGTCAAGTTAAGGGTTTTAAGGCATTCCGCCACTTTGTACAATACATACCGAAACGTAGAGGCAGCTCTATTTAGTTAAATAAAATGTTTGTTTGAATTTTTTGTTATGCTTTGATCTCCCTTGTGATCATTCTTGCTACCAATGTTTGTCTTAGGGATTAGCCAAACTACTTCTCAAAAAAAAGCTAGCTAGAGTAGGGATCTCCATGATTGTTTTTGTGGAGATATTTATACTTACTGTTTAATTTATACATCGCGGATCTACCTGGGACAACTTTGCAGAAATTTGGCTACGCTGACGGCTGGGCCATTGCAGCAAGATATAATAACATGGATATTACACAAACAGTACTTACGGATGACTTTGCCGTTATAAAAGAATACTTTAGCAATTGGGGGCTACGGACCAATGCAACGAAAACCAAAGTGTGCTGTTTCCATCTAAATAATGCCCAAGCCAACAAAAAACTCTCCGTTTACTTTGAAAACAGACTGCTCACTCAGAACTCAACACCAAAGTATCTTGGAGTGACTCTGGACACAACATTAAGTTTAAAAGAACACCTAAAAATAATGGCAGCAAAACTGGAAACACTAAATAATATAGTTTAAAAGCTATGTGGCACCACATGAGGTCCTCATCCTCCGTACTCAGATCATCCGCTCTAGGACTTATATACTCGTCGGCTGCATATGCTTCCCGGTATAGTTCAATAGCAAACACACAAAGATTATTGACACGCAATTAAACCAGATAACTCAAATGATCTCAGGTACAATTAGACCCATACCGAACCGTTGGCTTCCCAATCTGAGTCACATTCCACCGCCGAAACTGCGAAAAAGTCATCGTTTTCCCAGAGAATATCGAAAAAAATCGATGCTAAGCGATCAACTACTCATCCACCATGATAAGCTTAATATCGAAATAAACAGACTGCGCTCCAGATATCCTTCATTATTAAGAGCCAACTCCTTACATCAGGAACATTTTAACCTCACTAACGCTTGGAAAAGACAATGGGAGAACGACTCACCACAGGAAGCACACCAAATGGCCTGTATCGATAAGAAACAGCCAGGCTTTGAACTGAGCTGCAATATATGGACAACCTACACAGAATAAGAACAAGCAGCGGTAGATGTGTTGACAGCTTATATAGATGGAGAAAAACCCTTACCCCTGAGTGTGACTGTGATGCGCAACGACAGACCGTCCGTCATATTGTTAAAGAATGCCCCCGAATGCGATTCCCTAGAGTTTTCGATGAGTTCCTGAATGCGACCGAAAATGTTTTACATTATATTAATAATACATTAGATGTACGTTTGTAATACTTCATGTAACGTTTATATTGGTTTTTAATTATGTGTTCTTATTGTATGCCATACGATAAATAAATAAATAAATCTATAATTTAAAATCCTAGGGTCTATAAAATCGTACCGATAATAATCCAAATATTGTATAATAATTATTGATTGAGCAAAAACAACGGCATACGAAATGGTAGATTAGGTGAGATAACTAATCAAACTAAAGTACATATATCTTGACCTACTCAATTTCCGAACTAATCCAATATTTCAATCAAATTCGATTCCTGTCAATAAAGCTACTTCGTAGGTCCCGAAAGACTTATTTTCCCATTTTCGGTATAAGCCATATATCTAGCCAGGAACAACTCATTTGAAAAAATAAAATTTCCTGACACGTTTTTCTAGTAGTCCATAACAAAGAAGGCAGCACCGCAGCAGCAGAAGATCTTATATCAGTTATAGGTGTATCGTACATAAGCGTAACGAGATTTTTTAGGAAAGGAGCAAAATATATAGGATATGCAGAGAATAATGGATATACAGACAAATGGCAAGTAGCGATGACCAATAATCAAGGCAACTTAAAGGGATATAAAAAAAATATTTGTATATTATCAACAATTGAATCAATTATAAATATTACCAATTAGGGTATATGGAAAATCGAGGAAATTGTTTTCAAAAAAATTTATAAATTATCAAATTGATGGATTTAATTTTTAAACCAATTTGACATTTAACTTACTTAGTAATGTGAAGAAAATAAATAACCAATTTTACAATATAGAACACAATAAGCACAACAGGCATGCAACCACTATAAACACTGGCAGAGCAAAAGGGAACACTGGCAGAGCTTCTTCGAACAGATAGAACTCGACTACGTAATACAAAGAGAAATGTAGAGAGTGATCAAAAGACAAAGAAAAGAGATATACAAACTTATAAAAACGAAAAACATTTAGGAAACTATGAAGCAAGGAAATATAAGCAAACTATTTTCGACCGATTGAAAATCACCAGGAAAGGATGGAATACCAACCGAACTCCTAAAGTAGGGAGGACCAGATCTAACCAAGCAACTATTAAAACTAATCCAAAAAATAATAGAACAAAACAAAATATCACAAGAATGGAGATCAAGCATCCTAATACCTCTCTTCAAAAAGCAAGACACGTAGTACACACACAGTAACACGTAGTAACACACACAACGCACAACACTAAAATTAACAACCAAAGTGATAACAAATAAACTGAATAAAATTAGAACACTAGCAGAAGAGCAACAAGGTTTTTGTTCAGGAAGATCATGCATTGACGCTATATTCATAATGTGGTAAGTGCAAAATAAATCATAAGAATGCAACAAACCGGTATATGTATGTTTCATGGACATTAAAAAGCTATATGAGAGGATCAAATTTAAGGACGGGTAATACAATTATTGTATACAAGAAAGATACCTTCAGGAATAATTAAAACTTCTTATTCTTCTTCCTCTTTATAAGCAATTCTGCTTGTTCATTGGTGGATTAATACCTCTATGGAAGCTTGTCACACCATCTTTTGCGTGGTCGTCCAATACTTCTTGCCGATTGGTATTTAATCTCTTGCTATTTTGATCACTGGCTCGCGGAGATGAGAATACAGCCAGGGCAAGTTATCCCTGCATGTCGTAAGAAGCAACTAATGGGAAGGAATGAAGAGCTGGAGAGCGGGCATTCGAGGTGTCGGGTTTGTAGAAATGCATTCAGGGCGCTACAGCGTTACGGTCACCGGTCAACACTCCTAGTATCCGAGACGAGCCTCTCGTGGGCCACTCTACTCTTATTCCACAGAAACAGGGTGAGGTAAAACGCGCTGCGTCCCTCATACACCCTTTCCCTATTAAGAGCGTGAGGTTACGGTACGTACCCACCTTTGAAAACTTGAGAGTGGTAAAGGAGAGCTCCTCGGCGTCTATCTGTCATCGACCAGCGTTCACGTTTCCGCCCCGGGGGGGGGATAACGGACGGGTGTTCGTACCGCAACACAGGACCTGTGGACCACAGGACTAAAAATTATACTTTATTCACGTTAATTTAACAAATATAGGTATAATTGGTTTAAAAACATTTTAATGGTCATTGTCCTCTAATTGCTGCAATCCACGGTTATGGAGGAGATCGTCCACTGCTGTCTCAGCGACCGACAAATTAAGCCAAAAGGATCTTCTTTTCTCGGGCATCAAAGGAATAAGTTTCTGTATTATTTCATCTTTTTTGCTTTTACGAATACCTCGTACGTTGGTGCTTTGTGGAAAATTTGACACCACGAACCTGACTTGCAGGAAATCAAGCTCCTGATAGTTTTCATCTTCGAAGTTGGTTATGAATTTAAGGGATCTAGAGCCTCGTGAAAAGTTAGCTTCTACTATGGGATTTATTAAAAATGTTTTCAAAGGATCATTTTCATCTCCCTTTCGATGCTGCCGTTTCTTTTTTAGCCATTGGAATGAAGTTTGTACTTGAAGTACATTTAAATTTTTTCGTGATTGTCTTATAACAGACAATAAATCTTGAAAGTCAAATACATCTCGTGCTTTTTTAATTTGTTGCTCAATGTTGCCATGAACACCATCTGCAGTCATGTGTGTATGACCTTTGGTAAGATACTTGAATGTTATGTTGTTTACATGAGAGGTATGGGTATCATTATTTACCATAATCGCTAATGCAGTAAACAAATACCAGTTTTTATTTTGGGCAGTGCAATTATCTGCCCAAAAAACAAAATTGTTCGTATCACGCTCTTCTTTAATTAAAGCGTATATTGCATCGATGATGTTAGATGCGTCACGACCGCCAAATGCTTCATGCCAAACCACTGAATAGTTGGAATTTGATTTCTTTTTTAAAGAAGCGAAGACTTCATTAAAAACAACTAAACGACTTGTAAAAAAGACATCTTTGTTTCCTGGCATAACTGGTAACAATAATACTTTTTGCAAGTCAAAAGAAAAATACTTAGTTTTATTAGTTTCTGGTAATTCTGCATCAATTTTGTAATATCTATTAGCATCATCTGCTTTCTTTTTGTGTGCCTCCCATTGAGTTTTTTCGGTAGAAGATTCGATCGAGTTTTCTGTGCCTGTGCTGCTTGCTTCTACAAAATTTTTGTACTCTAAACAATCAGAGCATGAATCCATTTGGGGCATGTGTAAAGATATTTTCATTGTCTTCATCATTTTTCTGTAAGTTTCAATTTGACATATACCTGGGTGCTTTAATTTGAAGTCATTAAACATTGAAGCAACTGTTAAATGTGAAGGCAAATATCTAGTGAAAGGAGCATTTTTGCGGCGGTAATGACTCACGCAGGGATTATAAGAGTTTATATGGTTTACTATTATGTCCCTGTTACGGATGTTACTGGATTTCTTACCTCGATTTTCCTTTACATATGCGTTAAGCGGCTCCTTTTTGATAGCATATGCTAATTCATTGATAACCGAATCACTGGTATAACCAAATGTATTGAGTAAAAATAGCTTGCATACTGGCAGAAATTCGGTGTTATCCTTCTTAGCTAAATAAAATACCCTTGTTTCATTTTTCTTATACACATTATTAGCAGCTGCTGGAACTCTTCTACGGAAAACAGGTCTCAATGAAACACATTTTGCAAGCCAGATCCTTCGAGTTGTGTAATCTGCATCCCAATATGCATTCCAAATATCTGCTCGGCATTCTTCGCTGAATTGAGAGCAAGACTTCTTACACTTCGCAGTGCATCTAGGCAAAATGGGATGTTTATTTTTGGTTATCTATACTTTTTTCTATAGCTGACATTTGTCTCCTTTTCTTAGTGACTTTTCGTTCCGTAGGTATGCTTTGGCGTTCAGTAGGTATGCTTTCAGATGTCGAATCTGGATGATCACTCACGTTTCCAGGATTCGAGTCAGGTTGGTAATGTGGGTCGGTAATGCTATCATCACTATCCCCTTCTGAAGATGAAACCTCCAAATCACGTCTAAGCATTTCATCAATCTCTTGAGGGTAACCATTATTGCTATCAGCTTTGGTATAAATCGATTGCTCCTCCCTAAAACCAAAACAATAATGAGAATAAAGTTTTGAATATATTATGATATGTAGTTTTATGTTAGTTTTATTTTTAGTTTTATTTATGATGCTTCATTCTGAAGCTGCCACAGGCAGATAAACTGATCGAATGATCTCCAAGAAGCAAAAGAAGAAGAAGAAGAATAAAAAGTTCTATATTATCTATAAAAAAATCGTTTACCTTTGAGTATCATTTGTGGATGATTCTCCCCAGTCATTGTTGTCCAGATTTCGACTCATATCTAGTATTAACTGAGTTCTTCGATTTTTATTCATATTTATAATATGCCGACAAATTTGTACTTCACTTAACACAAACTAACAAACGACTAAAAAATGTGTAATGATTGCAACTTCAACGGTCTCAGAGAATATAAACAACATAAATATAATTTTGATAATATCGACAGTATTGAGTTTTGGCAAATGTAAACTCTATGATTCCCACGGTAAATCGCTGTAAATCCCAAAACTAAATAAAAACACTGTATATCCCGTATATACAGTATTTATAATACTTGGGAATATGGATATAATGTGTTTTAAATTGGTAAAATGAAGTTGGAATGTGATATACAGTGTTTCATAGCAACCATAAATTGTGGTTCTGCAAATTTTTTTATTTTTTTTTCTTCGTCAAATGGTAGATAATATCACCCCATATCCAAAAATGCAATAAAAGCTATTTAAAAAAAAATGGATATACAGTGTTTCTACTTGGGGCAGCTGCAGGTACTACGGGGAGGGTGAAACCCCTCGATGCTCGTTGCGACGCACCACCTTTAAATGGTGTCGGATACGTAGGGGTTAGTGGCTAGCTAATAGTCGTGTGCCGAAAGGAAAGGTACACAGGGTCCGGCCAGCATTTATTTGTTAGGGATACACGAATTTCTTCATGCTATTTTGACGACGCAGGTCTCCCCCATTCTGCTTATGTGGTTATTCCATTTTTTTGCTATTTTGTATCCATTTATTTATACACTGTACGTTACATTTTCCTCTTATATCTTCACTTCTCTTTTGATCTCTCAGCGTATTTTCTGTAATTCTTCTTAGTACTCTCATATCTACCGTTTCAAGTAGCCTTTGTGTTGTGGCTGTGCCGGGTCTTTTTGTTGAGGCATATGTTCATTAAAACATAAATGACATATGCCTCACATGTAACATGAATAATCAAAACAATTAGCAATATCTACCAGAAAACACAATAAAAGTAAAAGTAGAAGAAGAACTAACCGTCCATATTAAAGCTAGCAATGGGATTAAACAGGAAGATTCCCTGAGTCCTCTATTGTTTAACCTGAATATGGATAAAATAATAAAAAAAGTAGGAACTAAAAAAGGATACCAAATGGAAGAAAAACAACTTAAAATTATCTGCTATGCAGACGATGTAATACTACTATCTTAAAGTGATGATGATTTACAACGTATGGTGCACTAATTAAATATAACCGCCAGAAAATTTAACATGTTTATTTCCCCAAAAAAGACAAAATGCATGGATATAACAGCAACTTGACTTGGATGTAAATTGGAGCTGAAAGGTCAGATAATAACAAGAACAAACGATGTTATTATCGAGCTACAGGAAGCTCGAAACAGAAGTGAAAGATCAAGTCAATAGAGCAAACAGAGCCTCAGGTTGCCTGAATTTAACAATATGGAGAAATTAAAATATAATAATAGTCTCCCGTTTTATACCGCTTCGCGGCTTTGGGAGTATAGCAGGGTAGTCTGCTATATCTAGGGCCTACGGTATACAAGGAAGGTAACATGGCCAGTGCTACGCTTCAACCGCCTATTATTACCCCTGGTTTTACCCAAGGTACTCATTTTATTCAGCCTGAGTCGACCTGGTGCCTATAGACATTTTTAAAAATGTCTAGTTGTTCTTGCCGGCGGTAGGATTCGAACTCCGGACCACCGGCATGCGAGGCAAGCATCCTACCGCTTGCGCTACGCAGGTCCCTAGAAATTAAAGAAATTAAAATATTGGAAAATAAAGTAAGGCAGATTTTACAAAACAGTCAGACCAATAATGACATATGCGCCAGAAACACGACTTGGCACATAGAGAACAAAAGGGATTTTAAAAACAGCAAAGATGAAAAAACTTGGTAAAATACTATGGGACAGAGCTAGAAGTACAGATATACGACATAGATCAAGGTGGAGAACATCAAGGACAGGGTAAGAAATAGAAGTGTAGAATGAAACAAGCATATAAGCCGAATGACAACAAATAGAATAGTAAAAACGGCAATAGGCGGTTTCCCAATAGGAAGACGATCAGTAGGAAGACCACAAAAACAGTGGAACGATAACTTACTGAAGGCACAATAAAAAACAGACAGAGTCATGTCTACATAAACAGAAGAAGAAGCAAAAGAAAAAGAAGAAGAAGAAGAAGAAGAAGAAGAAGAAGAAGAAGACCATAATATACGAAAGGTTTACCATTTTCTTTGTTAGGATTTTGAATTTTATCAAGAATACACCGCTGTCGTGGTAATCCAATCTATAAGTGGTCTTGTATCATTAAGTTGGCTTTGACTGCATTTACTTTTAGATTGATATGTGCCGAGAGACGGTTGTACTCAATTTTGATGAGGTGGCTACAAGAATTTTTCAGGTGACATGGAAGTCCTTCTTTTTTGTTAAATTTTAGTTACGATATGTATGTGAGAATTCTTATTATTCTTCTGCAGCCTATTTACATCCACTTCTGGACAAAGGCCTCCCCATGAGTTCTCCACTCTCTTAATTTTTGTGCTTTTTGGCGCCAGTTTTTCCCCAGTTTTGCTTTGATGTCATCTAACGTTTTGTGTAGTTTTTGTGGTCTTCTTCTACTTCGACTGTATTCTTGTAGTCTTCAATGTACAATGTTTGCCGTCAATCTTTAGTTATCGTGTTTGCTACATGTTCTACCTAACTTCATTTTATTTGTGATTTTGACTTCACTTCTGAATTGCATTCTTCATGTTTGTCCTTTTTCGCACGTTCTAATTTGGTATATGTTTTCTTAGGGAAACTCCTAACATGGTTCGGTCGATCACACTGTGTGTTGTTCTTAATCTATTGGCTCTATCTCATCACTAACTCTGTTAGTGTTACGGTATCCATTCCAAAGTCATTAAAATACAACTGGTAAATATTTGTTTCTCTACTCTACTCTTTTTCAATAATAATTTATTTTAGTGACAGCTTTGAAATCACAGGCAGAAGTAATATCTAAAGTATTGGAAAATTGGATTAATTTTATAATAATTTTATTCGACAACTGCTTTAAAATTTCACTTGTAACGAGATCAAAACCAGGGGCTTTTTTTGGGTCCATGTTGTTTTTGTTTTGGTTATCGGTTCTTTTAGGACTAATATCACTAATTGATATTATTTCTTTGTTTGTTTTAATTTATTCTTAACATTCTGCTCCCTCATAAGGCATCGTTATTCCTAAATAGAGGATTCTGCATAATTTACCGTATGAGCGTTTGATTGCTTTTGCAGCTAGTAATCAGATTATTCTTAAATTTATTTATCTCTTTAGTTTCTATGTCAATTTGTTTAAAATGGTTTTATCTGTAGGGCTTGTGGTCATGTTCCGTCGCAAGTTTTTTTTTCATCTATTATATATCTCATTTCTTTTGGATAATTATTGCCTAAGTTCTCTGGACAATACTTTGTGTATTATTTTAAGGTGGTTTTTGGATGTTAGTTAGTAATTTTTACTACAGCCTTATCCAATTCTTCAGGATTTCTTAAATGAGCCATAGAGATCCATAGTTCTCTCTGGTTATAAAAGCAAGTCCCTTGTTTCTTTATTTGCTAGTACTGCTAGGTTTTCTTTTTGAATGATATAGTTACTTAGTTACTATGGAAGAATTATCCATATTCATATCCCATGGCTCTTCCATGTATATTAATTTTTAGAATATCACATTTTAATTATTTTGTTGTAATTAGAAGCTCTTTACCCGTATTTATAGTTAATCTGGACCCCCACTAAATATTTTTTACATTAAAATCTCCTCCTATAATGAATATATGAGCATGACTATTTTATAACTTTAAACTTTTAGTGTGGAAAATAGTGCGGTGTTTTTGGGGTAGAAGAATATCATGCCATAATGACAGTCAATGCTCAAAAAACATATAAAAGGAGTATTACAAGGCCTTAAACCACCGATTCTGGTAGGAAAAGAGATTTTATTTGCCAAAAAAAAACAAAATATCTAGGGATGTATTTTTGATCATTTCACTTACTGAATACCACTAGGTCCTTTTGCAGAGGTAGAATGATTTGTGGTAAGAATTAAATGCTTAATCTTCAAATGCTCCTATGGTTTATTACCCTAACACAAGGGTTATTAGACCAATGAGGGACCCATGGGTCAGTGACGTGATGGACAAAAACGCAGCAAGTGGTATCGATAAGGCTACTAATTACTCTACAAAAGCTAGCATGCCTGTGTATTACGGCGGCCATAAAAACAACTTCTGCAACGACGTTGGAAGTCCTACATAATCTTTCACAACTTTATATCTTTATACGTAGCCAAACCAGATTTGTGATGCACAAATTAATACATAGTCAGCAACACATAAGCCTTACGTACAGTGCTAATAATATAAAACTAATTGAGGTACTAAAAGCAGATATCGTAATGAGGCAACCCACGATGCAACAGATACGAAACAAATCTTTAAAAATTAATATACCTAGCAGGGAAGATTGGAAGGAAGGTGTACTCATATAAGCGAAAGCTGCCTGGACACTCTATCATACTGAGTGAAAGAAATGGAAAAGTATAAAATGACTCACTATTGCGCGAAAAAGGAAATTATTGCCATTTGCTCTGAACTTCGAGACTGTTCGCATGCCTATTGCTAATTGTGGTTGACTAGTTACAAACGCACTTATAGTTTATGGAATCTGTATCAGATATGTAAGTAAATGTATTCACAGATGCCAGAAAAAAACACGAATTATTCTCATAAGCAAAAAAACTACTTACCATATTATACTCATGAGTTAAAACTGTGCAAAAAAGTTTAATGAAGTGAGCTGTAGAAAAATATATCCGTTTTTTTTGTTTATCTGTCTATTGGTAATACAAATTCTGAAGTACTACTAAATCTTAATTTTTTGATAGGTTTTTGATAAATTTATTTAAATTTATCGACTTTTCACATTTTTCGCGTTAATTCAATTTATCCAAAATAGTGCTAAAAACAACATTAAATTGAAAAATAGTGTTATAAGTTGAACATCCCAAAGCTTTTCCGACGGATCGTAATTACCGCCGCACATGATATCTAAGGGTTGCGAAGCTTCTGCTCTTCGGCATAGAAATCATCCCTTTTGACCATCCAAAAGCAATCAGGAGTGGCTGCTGGCACGCCTTGATGGATATTGACGTTTCTTGAAAGGAAAACCGAACAGATAATGACAGTGATTTTTTCTGTGCCTTTGGGTATCACGTTCTTGTGAGTTTTATTCATAAATATCGACTTCTCTGTGATCAATCGCATTTTTTCCGGTTCTTTTATTTTTTAAAGAAGGAAAAACTTTAATCATTACTATCATATTACTGTTAAAATAAAATATTATAAAGGTAACAAATCTTATAATCAATAAAATTAATAGTTGAGCCACACTTAATTGAAATTTTAAAATAGAAAAACAAACAACAGATTTTTGTAAAAATACAAATGTTGACAAAACTTTTAAACCAACTCACGATCATTGCATATATATATATATATATATATATATATATATATATATATATATATATATATATATATATATATATATATACATATGTATACATATATATACATATACATATATATATATATATATATATATATATATATATATATATATGTTCGGATAAATACGATACGAACACGATACGATAAATAGATACGAACATTCTCTATCAGTCAAACATTCCGATACCACTTCAGCCCTAGCCCAACATCATATTCAGACAGGCCATAAAATAGATTTCCAAAAAGCAAAAACCATCGCTCCCATTCGCTCATTAAAAGCGAGAATCATCCGTGAAGCTATCGAAATCGAAAAACGGCCTAACAGCTTGAACACGCGCGATGACGCGAAACGATTGCCGGCAACATGGCGACCCCTGCTTCAGCGACCTCCCGCCCACACCGCTCAGGCCACGTCAGTTCAGACCACGTCAGCGCATACCGTTCTCGCGCATACAGCGAGTATAAAAGCAGCCACACAGGGTAAGACCGGTTGTCATTCGACACTGAGGAGTAGGCAGATTGAGACGTCAGTGCCGAGAGACAGTTCTTGCAATATAGAACATGATACTGGTACGTCTCGAGTGAGGGGAGTAGGCAGATTGAGACCCCGATCTCGAACCGAACCGTATCACTCTTGATAATGGCTTCAAAATGGGTGCCGAAACGTCGAGTTTCAAATTCCCAACGCGGTTCTTCCCGAGAACTTAGTAATTTTTGTGTAGAATGAACCATTCTCTCAGAAATAACCCTTGGAGCGACCATCGATTTTGAATGTCAGTTACGCGCGCGAAATCAATGTTCAACAAAATTGTCTCAGCTCGACGGTAAAAATTCGATATCTTTTGATCCAAGTGTCGTACCGACAAAAATCAAGTTGCGTTTTAAATGTAAAGAGAGCAGCTTCCGTATGTAGTATCCATACTTGTCCGAGAATAAACTCAGTTTTTATAAAGGTGTTAAATAAATTAACGTGGCGCAACTTTTGCCGTGTTTTACGATTCTTGTGAGATCAATTAAATGAATTACTTTTATTAACCAGTCGCAGTTAAATTTCCATTTCTATAGATTAATTTTTAAAACCTGTGACATCAAATTTCAATTTTGAGTTGTGGCAACAAATATGAGGCATTTAAAATATGAATACAAAACGCAGAATTTAATGTTTTACATTACAAACGATCACACGTCACGGGAAATGCCTCAAAGAAGACGGTTTTGGATGTAGTTACAAAAAATTAGGGAAAAGTCTGGAGGTAAAAGTGGTAAACCTTTTTGCATTTTTGGCGTCCTAAAATTGACATTCTCGTCAAAATTCAGCTTGTTCCTATGATTTTTAGAGGTTCAGTGGCATTTTCGACTCTGACGACTGGAGTATTTGTACAATATCTAATCTCTTTCAGCTTATCGGTAAATATATTGATTTTTAGGATTTTCTGTGATCATTCTTTGATATGTTTTGTAATGTCTTTGAGAGAAATGTTTGTTTAATTTATTTATTTTTGAGTTACTTCATGAGTTTCAGGTTAAAACTCATTGGCGCCCACTTTGTTCTGTAGTTTATTACGTCATATAAAAAAATGTAATATAAGACAAGTCTAAACCAAAGTGCGTGGCACTGAGGGAACCAGTATATATTAGATTTTCTCTTTTATTTTACATGTTATCAAAATATGTATAAAATTCCCATTCAACTTCCTACATTTTGCTGCAAAACTTACGTTCCATGTTTTAACCAAACTATATCCAGCGGAATAAGTAATGCATTTAGCACAAGACAAAATGTAGATAATTTAAATTTTAAAATGTTACACGCATAAAATGGCTTTAAAATCAATTTCAAAATTTTAAATTCCTCTTCGAGCCTCTCATTCTAGGAAAATACAATTTCCGTTTAAACAGGCAAACTACATGTTATTAAAAAAGTTCGAGAAGGAGAGTTGAAGTTTTTGAAATGAAGCGACCGTTGAGGACCGAATTGAGAGCTTCTATAAATACTGTTTCTAAATTGAAACGCTTCGACTTACGGATCACTCATAATTTTGAAAAACTTTTAAGTAGTGGGTACCGCATTTATATATCAACATATATATATATATATATATATATATATATATATATATATATATATATATATATATATATATATATATGTATATATATATATATACAGGGTGTCCAGAAACTCTCCGTACAAATTAAAAATTCCTTAGATAATTATAAGAAAAATTAACACAATTCACCTAGTCCGAAAATGTTTCCTAGGGGAGCTAGATCTCTTTGAAGATGACGCCTTGTAATTAGTTTTTTTACTTCCAGAACGCTTTCATTTAGAAAAACCAAAACTTGTAGGATTACACTGGTAAACACACAATTTTCTGCCGCAATTTTTGTTATTGTTTCTAGGTAATTTGGGTCTGCTGAATCCAAAAATGTTACCAGATTTGCTCCATCGGATCGTTTTCAAAAGAAAATCCCACAACTGATCAAATTTCTAATTTATATAGGGTAATTTAACGCAGCACTACCTACATATATGTAGTGCTTCTACCCATCAAATTTAGGATAATGACAAAGACATAGGATCCGTTCACAATACAGGAGTCATCGAATGTTGTTTATTCTATACCGTGTGCCAATTGTAAAAACGTGTAAATCGGAGAATCATCTCGTAATTTTCACAGTAGAGTAATATCACATCGCAGCGACATAAAAACCAAAAAGATAAACGCATGTGCGCTCACAGAACATGCATTAACTTTAAAACATGAATTTAATTTCGAAGATTCCTGTATTTTGGCAAAGGAAAAAACCATTCAAAACGTGTTTTCTTGGAAATGTGTTTCATAAAATCTAATACGTCTTGTATAAATAAAAAGTCAGACATAGATAAATTGAGCAACATTTATTGTTACTTACTTACAAAACATGTTTCATACTATCAAGACAGGTTTAATATACTACTTCCATTAATATAATAGCAAGAACGTCTAATTACTTTTTAATCATACTATTTTTGTTTTTGTTTCTGTTCTCTATGGATTAGTCAAAACACACCATTAAAAGATGTCACTAACAAAATTTTAGCTATCCAACTAAATTTTAAAGTGTATTTTGTCCATTATTTTACATTTTATTTTATATGTGTGTTTTTAATGTTGAGTGTCATAGCTTTACACAAATAATCTCAACGACTAGTAAGTTGCAATGACAATTTGTGATATGTTGTAAATATTTACACATTCTTCTAATTACAGTGTCTTGAAGAAGGAATAAAAGAATTCCGAAAGCTTAACCAAAAGTCAAAAGAGTGTTTCTATAACATCCCGGCCAAACCTACTGACTGCAGCCCTAATAAACCGTGTTGTTTGTATATTTATATATATATATATATATATATATATATATATATATATATATATATATATATATATATATATATATATATATATATATATATATATATATATATATGTACATATATCTCTATACATACAAATAAAGACACGTATTAGTTTTTCTTTACTTCACCAGTATCTAAAACTTTGTGTAGGACACAATGAGCTGTTTTGTCCGACCAAAAATAGTTTCGTGTTTAGACTTTCTTTGTCCTCCAATATATATTTTCGGAGAAAGATGTATTGTTGGTTAACATTTCAGTATTAAAAATCCATTGATATACGACTCACTGTCTCTTATTTCTTTTATTATGGATCCACTGGATATATTGGGAAAATAGAAAATTCGCTTACTTTGTATTTTGTACGGTAAAAAGTGAAAAATGTATTTCGAGATTCACGAGAGAATTTATTAAAGGGATAATATTGATTTTTGTAAACGCAAAAACAAGAAGCAAAATTAATTAATATTACATGCAGTATGTCATTATTACGAGTTGGGTTATATAGATCTGACAAATTTTCTTCTATTATTATTTTGTTCTGTAGTGGGTGAGTTTTAAGTTATTTTTTCTGACCATCCTACTTTTGTATTCATTATAAGTTAAATGCATTTGTTAATTATTTATTTTGAGCGTGATAAATTTACTGTTAATATCGTTAATATCGTCAATATCTGTTTATTTTCAGAATGTCAGAGGTCTGAGAACAAAAACTCCATCTTCTCTATGAAAGAATATATTACTCACAATATGACATCATAGTACTTAAAGAAACATGGTACACTAGTGATTTTAACAACGCTTAACTACAAATTTTTTCTCGAGGAGGTGGTGTGCTTCTGGGTTATAGCTGTCCGTAAAACAATATCTAGTACAGATTTGTTAGCAAGTAATAATGTTTTTATTTATTTATTAAAATTAAAATTGAAAGCAATAAGTTTATCATTGCTTCTGCCTATTTTTTACTTCGAGGTGAAACGGAGAAATATTTAAAGTTTACAGAGAATGTGGAGAAACTATCGGATGAAAATTCAGATCATAAGCTTTATATCCTAGCGAACTTTAACCTCCCTTACTGCAACTGGTCCAATGATGGAATATCTTCAGTCAGTACCCTTTTGGCACGAGCTTCACCTTGTGAAGTTGAATCGATACATATTCTTTCAGCTTTATATTCATACCATACCCTTTATCGAGTCAACTCCGTTAAAAATGCACACAAAAATTTCATCATCACATAGCGTGATGATGACTTTATCAAGTGCAACTTTTTTCCAATTTGTTCGGTCTTCTATCAACCTAGGGTCAAATGGAATGTTCATTTTCCGGAGATCTGCTTGGATGTTATCTCTCAATCGCATTCTGGAACGTCCGAGTGGTCTTTTGCCTGTGTTAATCTCCTCCCATACCCGTTTTACAAGTCTCTCGTTATGCAGTCTGTGCAC
The DNA here is from genome assembly GCF_040954645.1 of Diabrotica undecimpunctata. NCBI lineage: Eukaryota > Metazoa > Arthropoda > Insecta > Coleoptera > Chrysomelidae > Diabrotica > Diabrotica undecimpunctata. Next base: position 144,225,891 of record NC_092805.1, on the reverse strand, counting down.
GTGGCCTGCCCATCTTAGTCGCTGTGATTTAATTACTTGGACAATATCGGCGTTATTGTAGCGTGCTTTTCAAAGCGTCTGAGCTTGTCTTCGTTTCCTTTGGTCTTGGTCCACGTTTCGTATCCGTATGTTATTACAGGTCTGACGACAGATTTATAGATTTTGATCTTTGACAACAATTTGCTGGATCTGATTTACTTGGACGATGGCGAACCCTGGACTGACTGGTGACGTTTTTTATAGAGATTTATAGATTTTGATCTTTGACAACAATTTACTGGATCTGATTTACTTGGACGATGGCAAACCCTAGACTGACTGGTGACGTTTTTTATAGAGGTTTTCATACGATGAACGTCCTAGAAGGTACAAGTTTTTTTTCTCAATTTGATTGGATTATTTTGTTTAAAAATAAGTCTCTTGATGGTATGGTCAGTATTATTTCCGATAATATATACTAAACAATTAATCGTTATATCCCCGTTAAAAAGTATTCAATAAAGATATTTCCGTTTTGGTTTTCTCCAGACCTCAAAGTTAAAAGTATATTCAGAAGAAGAAAGTTCACAAATAATATCTTATAACTCAATCCCCCACTGTAATGAGTTTTCTGCATTAAGGGCTTAACGTCTTGTTCTTTTTCTTCTTTTTATGTAGACAAGACTCTGTCTGTTTTTTAATACGTCTCCAGTAAGTTGTCATTTCATCGTTTTCGTGGACTTCGTACTGATCGTCTTCCTATTAAGGAACCGTCTCTTGCTGTCTTTACTACTCTATTTGTTGTCATTTGGCTTGTATGATCTTCTATTCTACTCTTCTATTTCTTACCTGAGCAGCCGTCTCAAAAGTCCGAATAGCTATGATGATTGCCTTCCTCCGCCGCGGAGATGGCACTTGAAGAAGAAGAAGATTTTTTACCTAGTTCTTGATGTTCTCCACCTTGTATCTACGTCGTACATCTGTACTTCAAGATCTGTTCCATAGTATCTTACCATCAATATTTCTAAGTTTTTTTGTCTCTGCTGTTTCTAACATCCTTTTTGTCCTGTCTGTGTCAGGTTTTGTTTCTGCCGCGTATGTCATTATTGGCCTGATGACTGTTTTGTAAATTCTGCCTTTCGTTTCTTTCCCGGTATTTTAATTTCTCTATATTGTTTTATTCGGGCAAACTGCGGCTCAATTTTACTTTAGTTTCAAGCTTTCCGTGGCTAGATAATGTAATGCCTAGATATTTAAACTCCATTACTTGTGATGAAGGGCTCAATGTAAACGATTAAAACAAGGTTATCGAGATAACATTACGTTAATTGAACGATATTTGAGGGACAATAAAAAAAAATTTTGGAAAGTTGTTGGTAATAAAAATAGCAAACCTAATATACCAGCAGTTGTACACTATAATAATATCACTGGTTTTACTGGTAGAGACATGCTATTTTACAGACCAAAAAGTTGGATTTATTGTTTAAGAGTCAACTGAGCTTGTCTCATATATTAACATATTGACTCCTGTTTTGTCGATTCACACTCTTATATGTTCGTGAATAATTTAAAACTTTATAAGAATATCCTGAATGTTTATTATTACCAAGACTTACACACGAATTTGAGCCGTTTGAACCACAGGTGTAAAATAAAAGGTATGGAACTCAATGTTAAAAGTTGCTAGTTAATGATAGTTAATCGTAACAGATACAAAACCAACCAAATCTATAATATAAAAGATTGTCCTTTATTTAGAGTCTATAACTCAATTTAAAGATTTAAGTGTTGTCCTTGAGATCTCACTTAGATTACTGCTCATATTATGTCTGGTCTTGGGTTTAACATAAATTCCTTAGATATATTTCATTTAAGTTTTACCATACAGCTGACGAAATCATTTACTTTAACATTGAAAGTTCTCTCAACACACAACTCTTCACAACTCTTCAGGTCAATAGCATGCACAAATGTCTAACTATGTTGTACAATCTATTGAACTCCCATACTTTCCGTCCACAACTGTGAGAAAAAATTAACCTCTATGTTCCTTTTAGTCAAACCAGACTTATCAAACCTTTCCAAATTATGCACCATCGAACAAATTATGGATATTATTCTTATCTATGTAGGTCTGCTAGCTTTACAAATTAGTATAGAGATAGTTTGGATGCTTTGAAAAGCAAAGTTTTATTAAAGTGCAATATATGGGACAATTAATGACATATGTGTATCTAAAAACAATTAAATAGATACAAGCAATTAAAAACTATATCGGATTTTTCAAAATACTACTACTAAACAGTGACAAGTTTTTATTATTTGTTAAAAAAAATGGCTTAAACAAATATATTTATAAACAATTTCAACTTCTATTAATTTTTTTCATAGAAAAGACCAATGGGAGCAAACAATATTATAACTTATAGTTCGACCTGATTTCACCACAAACCTCATAGACTTCAACTAAACATTTTTACCGGCATATTGCAACTAAGATCTCTGAAGACCAATTAGTAGATTATATGGAGGTTTCAGATCTAATTCTCATTTCTTCATGGCTTCTATAACCTGCCAGCGAATATTTATTAACCGATTGATTGGTACCAAGACGCAAAGCGGCCATAACTCTATAAGTCGACTGCCATATAATTCGAAAATGGGAATCTGATGATACTGGCGTCGCTCGTACCACTGAAAGACCAGACCCAAACTAGTCAATGACCATTTCCCGAATGATCTTAATAAAACCTCTCCATCTGCACGACGATATCATTTGCCGTCTATTGTTCTCGGGTATACACATCAAATTCAAGCACATATTCATATTCTAGAAAAGTCACTAGAAAATAACATAGATACACTCTCATAGATCTCTTCGTCGACTTCACCGCAGCCTATGGCAGTGTGATACGAACTGCATTATATAATGCAATGACAGACTTTGAAATCCCACCTAAGTTAGTTAAGTTGACCCAACTAACAATTGCAAAACGTAAGCTTATGCGTTAGAATTGAAGGAGAAAACTCTACATTCTTTGACATTAATAATGGTCTAAGGCAGGGGGACACGCTGGCGTGTCTCCTCTTTAATATTGCCTTGGAAAAGTCAATCAGACAACTAAATATTAAAATATATGGAACTATTTTTAACAGATCGACGCAAATTTTTGCATTAGATGACGATATAGTTGGAGTGAGCAGAAATATGAGAGACATAGAGCAATGTTTTACAAGGCTTGCGGACGCGGCAAGTGAATTAGGACTTGTGGTAAACGGACCAAATATATGTTGGTTTCTAAAAACCCCCGAAATATCCAACAGAAAATTTAAATTAACAACCATACCTTTGAGCAAGTCAAAGAATTTACATATCTTGGATCGCTAGTAAATGCAGCAAACACGACAAGCGACGAAATAAAAACACGCATAGCATTGACAAACAGAACTGTTCACGGTCTCCAGAAACATTTAAAAAATAAAAATATAAAACGTGCAGTAAAGCTCAATATATACAAGACCTTTATAAGACCGGTTTTGATATATGGGGTTAAAACGTGGACCTTATTTAAAAATAATAAAAGACTTCTTGGTATTTTTAAAACAAAAATTCTTAGAAAGATTTTTGGGGCCGTAAATGAATATGGACTATGGCGTCGAAGATAAAACTTTAGACTATATCAGTTATACATCGATCCAGATATTGTAAAATTCGTTAAAGTGCAGAGACTTAGATGGGCTGGACACATTGCTATGATGTCAGATTACGAATACACGAAGAGATTAACATTTTTAAAACCAGAGGGCCCACGAAACATAGGACGATCGCGAAGGAGATGGATTGATGATGTCGAAGAAGAGCTACAGATCCTTCGGGTCAGAAAATGGAGAGAAGTTGCCAGGAATCGACAGGAAAAGCGACTTCTTTGTGAGCAGGCCAAGATCCACAACGGATTGTCGAGCCACTTATGATGATGATTATGCCTGCATATTTTGATTAAAAACTTGGCGCGAAACAAAGAAAACGCGAATTAAAAAGAGAGATGAAGATTACCATTAATTCGAGCAAATGGGTTGTTTAAATAAACATTAACAGTTTGTTTCCTTGTTTAAAATTCTAAAAAGCAAGACTGTTAGTACCTATAGGAACTTATATGGATTCTTTTAATATACGGGTTAAAAAAAATGTTTTACGCTTTTATGTAGGTAATAATTTCTTTTTCCTTTCTAAAAAATGAATATAAAAGCTCATTTATTTTAATTTATTTGTTAATTTTTATGTAGAACCAGTTCACTTTCATAGTTTACGTCACCATTTAGTAGTAGGTATAGGTGAGATCGCCTGCCCAGTTAATTTCCAGCTTTTTCTTTTATAAGACATTTTATGGATAATAGTCATTTTTGACATTACTATCCTATTTATTAATTGTCTCTGAAAAAAATCTTAAGAAAAATAAGAACCTAACAACACAAGCATAATACATTGATAACAAAAACAAAACTAGCTACAATAGAAATGGAGTTATTAGCTTTATGCCTGGTTCTAGTAGAACATTGGCTATCATTCGCATGATCTTTACTTTATCAGCAGCGGACCTAAATACTGTCGTGGTGGTAAATTTATACCACTGGCGGACGTTTTTGAGGCAGGATGTACTTCGTCGTCCAGGAACTATTTTCCGCTTAATAATTACGTGTTGTAATTGATATTTAGTATTATTTTTGACGTTTCAATTTCCACTTTAAAAATCGTTCTCATATTGAGGATTTCTCATCACATAAACAAAGTAATTTTCTTTTTTTTGTGGTATTTAGAACCTCTTTTCTTGGCATTAATTCTGTTTCTAAAACATCCAAAATCAGTTACCAACTTTAAGATACATCAAATAGAAAAAGAAGATCAAATTGCTCTTGTAATTAAAAAAAACTCAATATACAAAAAATCTATTATTATGTACTATTTTATGACATTTTATACGTTTTATATGTTTATCTTTACACATAGACCTTCAATGAAATGATACACTATATCAGATAAAACCTATAGAAGAAGAGAAAACATCGCAAAGTGAAAATATCAAGTAAACCGCGGAAATATAAATCTGAAATTTTATTAATTTTTTTGTTTTTGTATGTAAAAATATAGTAAACTAATATATATGGTATTACTTCAATTCATAAAGAAAATATAGAATATTTGGCGATTTTTGTGGTCGACTGTTTATGCTTTAAAGCTTAAAATGTATCTGTAGAAAACATTTTTCGTCCTTGTTAAGCCTGTTTTCTTTTCATTCAAATAAAATATTATTGACGCTACCCTTTTCGAAATTTGCTCAGCACCGACTTCTTTTATTTCCTTCTTCCTTCCCCTCGTAACATCCACCTATACCAGCTGCTCGAGGGCCTTATTTTTTAATTTAAAATTTTACGTGCATATCTGTTTTTGATATTGATATCAAATTGAAAAGTTTGAACGACTCTAATCTTTCAAACTTTCCTAAAATATGTTTTGTATCCGCAAGTTTCCTGCATCACATATTCATGTTTTGCCTAAGAAATAACAAACTGAAATAAGTAAGAATTTAACTTTACTTGAATTTTTAGTAGAGAAGGAAATGTGGCTTATGCTCCAATTCGATGGCCTACAAAAAATAGATATATATAAAGTCCTCTCGGTTAGTCGTTGCATATGAATCACGATATTTATGGATTATTTTGTGTGTTGTGTCTCTTTTTTCACTCAAAGTCAAATGGCATTATTGTAAGTGATCTCAATGCCCATAATTAAATATTGGGTCCATACATAAATAACAGCAAAATTATTCATTGGGTTCATTCAAAAATATTAACGGCTTTAGAAATACATAGCTAAGACTTCTAAATACCGGATGATCTATTTTCTTCTTCAAGTTCCGCTCCTATCGGAGATTGGAAATTATTCTGACAATTTTAATTTTGTTGATTACGCGCTTAAATAGTTCAATTAAATTGCATCCAAACCATTCACGGAGATTGCGTAGCCACGAGACTTTACGTCTTTCTCTGCTTCTTGTGCTTTTGATTTTGCCTGCATTATATTAAGATTCGTATTTTTCACCTCCCATGATGTGCTCCTATTCTAACTTCCTGACTTTTATATAACTTAAAACTTTCCATTGTTTTTCTAGTTGTTCGAGAACTTATGCGTTTGTTTTGCGAACCACCAATGATATTTTCAGAATAAGCTGGTATAGGATTTTTCACCTAAGAAGACCGCTTTGCCATTAAATGCTGGTAACTTTATTACTAGCGGACCAGATAAGGTTGTTTCAATCAGCACTGCTCAACAATTTATCGTTTATTGGTTTATAATTTTATTGCAATGTTAATTTTTTTAAATTTCTTCTGACGTATCGTATAATGTAGGTTTACTCAATAATTAAAGTTATGCATTTACAAGAACATATATTATTTGAAAAATAAGGAGTAAATACCATGTGTCATAATAATTGTAATCTCAGGAAAAAAGACAGTTAAGATTTTATACACACTTAAAAAATTTGTTAGTAATGTATTTCTTAAATCCACACAATCATTGAAAAATGATTCATGCTGTTTAAAATATCTTTCTGTTAACGACACTGTCATCGACAAAGTAGATCAAATTCAAACGTCATCATATTTCTCTTCTGTTTATCGTTAAAAATTAATTGATGGTCGTGGGTTGTATTTTTGTGTTTTAATAATTTAACAAAATACATAATCAGCAAAAACCTTATTTAAAACATGCGAACGGTTTTGCAATCAGAATCAATACAGTGTTTATGCTTGTTTAGCATTGGCTGTTAAATAATTTGTGTTCGATTGTTTCATCTGTTGTACAACCCTCGTTCTTTTTAGGGTGTAGTAGTTGTATATAAGTACCTATTTTTATGGTAGTGTAGTGAAGCGGTACTTTAAAGCAACATGAGTAATTTGGAAGAAAATAAAATACAGTCGAAACGTAGAGTGTTATCTCCAGAAGAACGGCGTTTAGTTCTAAAAGTCGAAAGTTATTTCAATTTGGAAAAAAATAATATGGGTCCAGTGACATATGTTATGGCAGTTCAGAAACGCACATGCGATACATGCGGTATCTCAGAGATGACATTCTGAAGAACATGAGAACATGAGTAAGAACATGAGTAAGGATGAAATAAATAAAGTAAGCAAGAGAAATCGCCAACATCCAAAAACTTTAGATTTGCACCAGTCAATTAAACTTGCAATTAAAAATATTATATATAATATGTATAAAGCCAAAGAACATATTGTAACAGTTAATGCTGTGTTGCGAAAAATAAAAGACAAGGAACTGTGTGATATTAGTTTAACAAGTTTGTGGAGAGTGTTGAAACATTTAGGTTTTCCACAAGGAAAGGAAAGGTTTTCGATATAAAAAGACAAATAATAGACAAGTGTTGTGTGAACTCTCTAATGTTGTTTCAAAACGGTGGCATTTTTTAAGAAAATTCATGAACAACAAAATGTCTGATAGTCCGAGGCAAGTTGTATTTTTAGACGAAACTTGGATTTTCTCCAAAGGAAATATGTCAAAATCATCTTGGCAAGATGGCACCACGAAATGTTATTCTTCTAGTCGTTCCGGTAATGGTAAACGCTACATTATATACTTCATGCTGGAAATGATGAGGGTTTTATTCCTGGCGCTAGTTTAATTTTTTCGTCCACAAAGAATACAGGTGATTATCATGGAAATATGGATGCAAATATTTTTTAAGAATGGTTTGAAGGAAATTTGTTAAAAAAATTGGAGCGACCATCCATAATAGTGTTGGATAATGCATCCTACCACTCAAGAGTAGAAGAAATAAAGTTGTGGTTGACAGAAAAGAAAATTTATCACAGTGACATATTTTTAAAAGTCGATTTACATGGTGTGGAGAGCACAAAATTCAAAAAAATTTTGTTACTGACCAAATGGCTCTTAAATATGGACATGCAGTTCTTCGACTTCCGCCCTATCATTGTCACTATAATGCAATTGAGTTAGTTTGGGGTATAGCCAAAAATTTTTATGATAAACATGCATCCAAAACAAAAGATGACGCTAGCGTTCTTGGTTTATGGAAAGAATCGCTAGAACAAATAAAGGCAGAACAATAGCAAAATTGTATTAGACATACGGAAGACATAATCGTTCAGTCTTTTCAAACCGAACGAGTTATAGATGAGGTCCGGCCTCTAATTATTCGGATAGACAATTCAGATAGTGACGACTCTGCTAGTGAAATATCAGAGAGTGAATAGGACAAATCGTTTGCTAAAAAGAAGAAACAAAAAAGTGTTTCGGAAATTCAGTTCGGACTTTGTGGCGTGTTTAAGTTAAACGATAAAGTACCTTCGGTCTAATTACTGGACTTCATACTCTCAATAGCTTTGGTATTAATTACTGGACTACACATGTTTAAACCTTGTGATTGTGACATGTAAAGTGATTTAGTGTCAATTTGTTTCAATTTATATTTAATACAGTGTCTGCAGAAAGTAAAGTCTTGGATGTATTTTATTCAAATTTGGACATACCAGCAACTAGGCAAGTATTTTCCAATTTAACTGCATGCAAAACCATTCGTATAATTTTCACTCTACGCAAAATAGAGACTTATAGAGACCTTGATGAACATTTGATGTCGACAAATAATTTCGATTATTCGAAATATTCCGGCCCACTTCTTTTAACCGCCCTGTATATACATATTGTGTATATATTATTACAATATTATACATATTGTAAAATCCAATATTATTACTGAACATAAAATACAGGAAATTAAATATTTTTACTTTTCAAGCGATCGGAATTAAATATTAACGTCCCACTGTTTGAGGCCCACTGATCATATCTTAATTACATATCGGCCTTCATAGGGTAAAAGGAGTTTAACGCTACATTTTAAATGCTTCCAGGTTTTTAATGTTAAATTGTTCAAGTGTCCAGGCCTTAACTCCATACAAAAGGGTGGAAATAATATAACATCGAAGCATTCTTATTCGAAGTATTTTTTTCTCCAGAACAGTTTTCTTATTCTGTTAAAAGCTGACCATGCAATTTTAATGCGGCATCTTTTTTTCTTTTGTTTGAGCAGTATCTTCTGTGATCCGTGATCCAAGGTATTTGTAAAAAGATGTTTATTCAATTTCTATATTATCGTGTACTATTAACTTGGTTTTCTTCAAATTTATATTTAGTCCATATTCATTGCAATGTATATTTTGTTGTTGAACAATGTCCAGAATTTAGTCCATAATCGGTACAACGTATATTCATTTGTTGAAGAAGGTGTGCAGTTCTTCTAGTGTTCTCGCCAGAAGAACGGTATCTTCAGCTTATCTTATGCAGTATATCTTATTAATGCAGTAAGTACATTATACTAAGCCTAAATTCAGTGTGTACAAAGGAGTTACTGCATTCTTGGTTAAACTATTGTATTTACGGCAGTCTTGCTTATTATTTTAAAACTTACACTTACTGCAAAAAATTATTTTATATCTCGATCACTGTTGGAGATACGGCAATTTTGAGTATCCCATTGAATTCTGCATGGTTGAAAATATAATATAATAAAATATATATAACTCAATATTCAATATTTTTGGACTTACGGCACTTTTCCTTAGTTGGGCAGTATAATGAAGCTGTATTTTTAACTCTCTTTAACGGGTACTCTCAACCACAGACGTGGACATTAAAATAATAACATTTTTTTTTCAAATATTTCCTTAACCCGGCAGTTTAAATAATCATTGATTATATCAATTACGGAAATGATTGTTTTTCATTGAGATACTAATAAGAGCTTATAAAAAAAAATACAAATATAAAATTTATATGTATACAGAGAGAAAGATAATCCTTTTAGATAAGGACGACACAGCGATCTCTCACGGGTTGTATGTATATCTGGATTATAATTAAAAATTTATCCGCCTATACAAATATTTATAAACAAAATAAATTAATTGAAACATTCATTGTTTAAAAAATCTATTTTTTATGACTATTTATTTATTGTCGGATTAAAACTACATATAAGTTTGATGTTTCTACTTCACATTTAACTGTTTAGCAAAGCAAGCAAAATAATAAATTTTACTAATATCGTGTTTCGATCGATTAAAGCAATTCTGACACGGGGAACATTAATCTGATAATATTGTTGTTATATGTTGTTTTGACTGGAATAAGAATTTTAACGAAAATGTCTAATAAAGCAAATTCAAAAGCTCAACTGGAGGTCGAGAGAAGTCAAGAGTAGAAGTTGTTGTATTTGTATGAGCATTTTCCTACTTACAATAAATTGTGTGTCTATCTAAACATCTATCTGTATAATTGAAGTTTGGAATATAACGAAAGCTAACAGAATCAAGCATTTAGCAATAAAAATGAAGTTTATTAGGGAAAGTTATCGAAGATCAAAATTATAGCGAAATTAAAATGAGTATATAAGAAGTGAAATTGATATGAGCAGAAATATAAAGAAATAGATTGAAAGAAAAAAATTAACTTGATTTGGCGATGTTAAGACAATGTCAGAGGACAGATGGTTTTGCAAAATACTGAAATGGATACCTGCAGAACAAAGGAAAAGAGCTCGACCACGCTTACGCCAACTAGATTTAAAAATCTACCTCGTAGCTTATTGCAATTTAATACAAATTCTTAATTTGTAGCAAGTTAAATTTCTTATGACCCAGTCCCGCTGAAAGTCTCTATTGTGAATCTCATGAACTCCCCCTCTACCTGTGGAGGCAGCAACTACTCCTATCTTATGCTAGCAGAATTTCGTCGAATCCGACTAACCCCGTATTTAATCTCCTGACCACGACAAGACCTAGACTCCTAATTTCGCCCAGATGTATACTTTCAATCCCACAGATCCTACAATCCTTGTGCCACGACACAAAATTATTTCAAACAATTGCATCTATAAAATCAGAATCCCCACCATGGTCTAGAACACTTCCTTTTATAAACACTTCTCTCTGTAAATTTAATAAGCAACAAACAAATAATATCATTTTTCGACAAGCTTTCAAGGATATTGTGAATACATCCCACTATGATAAGGGGCTTTATACCGATGCATCCCGAAACGCAGATGGAGTTGGCTGTTCTGTCACTTGTCACGGTTGATACAGTGCTGCGATAATACCGAATATCCAAAGAATGTAGCGTATTTTCAAGAGAACTCTTTAGTATTTCAAAAGCTCTCGAGTTCCCTTTTGACAATCATCAATTTGCAGTTCTGTGTACCGATTCCTTATCCGCAATTCAATCGGTAAAAAATATTTACAATCAAAATCCTTTAGTGCAAAAAATATTAGAATCGATCCATCTTCACACTTCCCGAGGGACTTCAATAACAATAATATGGGTGCCTTCTCATATCGGCATCCAAGGAAATGAGATGGCTGACAGTGCTGCAAAAGAAGCATCTACATCCAACTTATCCGTCTACAATATACAGCTCCAAGAAGATTTAAAATCAAAATTCAAAAGGAATATCCAAGACAAGTGGCAGGAACTTTGGATCACCAAAAACACAAAGCTCAGAGAAATACAACCTAATGTTTACAGCTATTTATCCCTAGCATCTCTGAACAGAAAAGAAAAGATAGCAGTACGAAGATTGAGAATAGAACACACATGTTTGACACACGGTCATCTCATGTCCTCTACAGACCAACAGTTATGCTCTCACTGCAACGATATTTTTATTACCGTTAAGCACATCCTCAAAGAATGTCAACACTACCAGTCGACCCGCATTATCAACAATATAACCCATAGTCTAGAAGAACTTCTGAACTGTTCAAGCCGGCTCAAGCGCCTAATAGACTTTTTAAAGACTTCTCAATTATTTAACAAAATATAATTTACATAATATTTTTATTCTTCACTATTTTAAACTCTGTATCATAACTTTGTAGGTGTAATTGTAAACCTTTGCTCCCTTGTCAATGACCAAAGATGTCGAAACACGTTAATTCGAAATAAATAAAAAATCTTAAATATGTAACTTATTACGTGCCTGTATTTTTTTGTTGACTATTTTTTATCGCTTCGAATACCTATGAGTGTTTAAAATACCCATTAATTTAAAAGACACTTTTAGTAATAAATTATGTTTGGGGCTATATTATTCTATAAGCGAATACGTTTTCTTTTAAACCACTTTATTCAAGTATTATTCATACATAATCCCTCTCAAAATTTTATTGGTTTTCGACCCATAATTTCGTTAAAGCTTAATTATGTTCTTGTGGGAACAAATATTTCGAACCAAACTACACATCCCCTTCCAAAAAGTAATTAGCTTTTATAAAAAGCGGAAAAGCTAGATCCACCTTCAATCAGATGGGGGCCTTCTTCAAGAGTCACAACCTCTCACTTGATACAAAAGTAAGAATGCTGCGATGCTACGTCTTCTCTGTCCTTTTTTATGGTGTTGAATCGTGGACCTTGAACGAATATATGTGCAAAAAACTGGAAGCATTTGAGATGTAGCTATATCGGAGAATGCTTGAGATTCCGTGGACTGACCGAGTCACAAATGAGGTGCTCCTCAGAAGAATGAATAAGAATCGAGAAGTACTGACCACCATCAAATCTCGAAAGTTACTGTTCTTCGGACATATTATGCGAAATGAATCCAGATATACTCTCCTTCAAGCCATCCTGCAAGGAAAAATATTTGGAAAACGAGGTCCAGGAAGGAAAAGAACATCTTGGTTAAAGAACCTCAGAATCTGGTTCAATACAACATCTGTGCAGCTTTTCCGCGCTGCTGCAGATAAAATAAAGATTGCCAAGATGATCGCCAACATTCGTAACATATAGGCACATCAAGAAGAAGGAGACGTTAATTTTAGAATAAAACAGAACAATGGTGAATGATATTCGTTCTGATTGTAGTCAAATATTCATTTGATCCATTTTTTTTTTCATTTGTTTACATTACAAATTTAAAATGTAATATTGTATTTTAATGTGGGTGTAAATAAATAATTATTGTAGTAGAAGCAATTTTGCATTTGTTTTTTTTTTATTTCGCTGATGTATTTTGTTTCGCAAACAATAAAAATAAGCATATATCAACATTTTCTTTTCCCGAAATTTACAAAATTAAGATATTCTTGAAACGTTTTTGATATGGGTCAAATTTAATAAACACTTTATAACACTTTATATCTGACAATAGAAACTGTCTTTCCCTTATTATGTCGTTATAGAGAAAAACAAGAGAGAAAATTGGCATAGAGGGTGCCATTCTCTAGTCATTCTCCGGATGGAGCTTTACAGCCTGGCAAACTGGATGTCATTAATATTGCAGCTCTCCACTAAATTATTTATTTTTGGGGAAAGAATTACCTACGGTGATTTGGGGAAAAACGTTTACGATCTCTATTATGTGCTTATACCACCAGATAGAAACACTAAAATGTTTTGGCGGCCTTCGGTTCTATATACATTAAAAGTTTGGAGATCGTCAATGTAAATTTTGTATAAGGGCGGAATTATATTCAAAGGTATAAAGGAACTTCTTTTTAAATATTTAAGTTAGGAGCTTTTTTCACTGTTTTCTTATAAAATAATTTAGGTTCAGTGAGTATCGACATTTTAGGCTGCTTTTAGAATGTATTATTTACTATTAATTAAAACTTCTGTGTGCTTTTTTGATAGTTGATAAGTAATATATATATATATACCTATATATATATATATATATATATATATATATATATATATATATATATATATATATATATATATAAAGCATCGAAAAAAGGACTACGACCGTTAATCCAATATAAATAGTCCTCTATTATTCAACCTCATTGGGATTGGGATTAAAAAATGGGAGCAAAACAACTTAAAATAATCTGCTGTGCAGACGGCCTAATACTACTCTCTCAAAATGAAAATGATTTACAACGTATGCTGCACCAAGAAAATTTAACATGTTAATTATCCCAAAACAAAATGCATGGTTACAAAAGCAAATTTACTATGATGTAAATTGGAGCTGGATGGTCAAATAATAGAACAAGTGATAGAGTTTAAATATCTGGGCATCACATTATCTAGCTACGGAAAGCTTGAAACTGAAGTGGAAGATCAAGTGAATAGAGCAAACAGTGCCGCAGGCTGCCTGAATTAAACACTATGGAGAAATAAAAATATCGGGAAAGAAACGTAAGGCAGAATTTACAAAACAGTCATTAGACCAATAATGACATACATATTATATATATATATATATATATATATATATATATATATATATATATATATATATATATATATATAAAGTAATGATCACTCGAAGAGTGGTGGGTTTCTCGGTCAAAAGGCGGAGAAAAAAGACAAAGAAGTTGGCTACTTCATCTATTTATTGAAGACGTTTCGCTCTCTAATCAGAAAGCATCATCAGTTCATCTAAAAAGCACAATATGAAAAACCAAATATCCATAGACAAGTCAATACAAATATGTTACCTTAAAAAGACCTGTAGCAGTCAATGGTGTAAAATGTAAAGAAGCTTAAAATAATAGACATCAATAATTAGTTGTATAAACAATAAATTGAAACTAGATACAGTTTACAATTTGATTCAAAAGTACAGCAAAAGACCATGTGGCTATTGTACATAAAATGTAATCTAATGTTTGTATTTTGAGAACGATTTCCGAAGTGGAAATTGAAACGTCAATAAACGTATTTTAACCTTTAATTGTGGCTTATTCCCATTTAAATATAAATTTATTGTACATGTATTTAAAAAAAATTGTTGGAAGTGTGATCTTATGATCTTGTTAGTTCTCGGCAAATACTTCTTATTTTTTACATAAGTTTTGTACATACTTTTTTAAATTAAAAAATATACGGAGCATTGACTGCATTTCCTCAAGAGTTATGTATATAAATCTAAGACTAAATAAGAGATTCAATCTGAAAATAATCCAGGTATACGCCCCCACCAGCGATTACTAAGATGAAAAAAGAAACGAAAGGGGCGAAATGCTTACCAACTTTCTACTACAACACAAACTGTATACAATGAACACCTTTTTTAAGAAGAAACAGAATAGAAAATGGACGTAGGCTAGTCCAGACGGAAGAAGTAAGAGTGAATATGATTATATAATAACATACATAATAAACAAATTTTAAAATGTGTTTATTATCAATTCCAGCGATGCAAAAGAATTGAAAATACTTTTTCGATGTTTTAACATATACGATAAGAAATAGAAATACATTGAAAATATTCTTTGGTATTTTAATACATACGAAAGAAAATACAAATGCTACAATATTAAAGGAGGTAGTTAATATAAGGAAAATACCAGTGTTAGTAAGTCAGTAACATACTGAGGATACATCACTTATGTTTTTTTAAACAACATACATATAAAATCAGAATTTGGTGTTTATTGAGAGTAAACTGAATGTAAGATCAAATACTTACCATGTTGGGATAGTATTATGAGGTTTTTTTTCCCGGTTTTTTCCTCATGATTTACTGTGGAATCACTAACAGGAGAATTTTAGTGTCATCGTGGCATGTGGTTGTTCTTTTAAAGGCGAATTACATGCTATGATTTTTTTCTGACGGATATTCTGAATTTAAAGTTGATTTCATGTAATCGAATGAACTATCTTACAAGTAAAGTCGTCCCAGGAACGCAACTCAACAATATTGGCAATATCATTTTAAAGTCGTCCACTTTAAAATGTATAATATATATCTAAATTGTCAATATAAATGAGTCAGATAAAATTAAATTCATCATCATCATCATCTTGGTGCTACAGCCCTTAGAGGGCCTCGACCTTCTCAAGCTTTCTACGCATTCTGTTCTGTCCCTTGCTTGCATTTTCCAGTTGCCGACTCCGATCTTCTTGCATCTTGTGTTACCCCATCCATCCACCTCAGCTTTGGTCTACCCCGTCTTCGGGTTGCGCTGTTAGAATCTTTTTTATCATGTTCATAAAATTAAATTATTAGAAGAATTTTTCACAAGTAACAAAAAAACCAAATTTGCTTAATTTATTAATGTTTGTATTTTGAGAACGATTTCCGAAGTGGAAACTGAAACGTCAATAAACTTATATTAACCTTTAATTGTGGTTTATTTCCAATAAAATAGTATCTACTATAAAAATAATCTTTTAAGAAATAATCTTAAATGTCAATTGAGTATATTATAATAATCAATTTTTATATTTATAATAGTCCAAAATATACAAAATTTTCTTATTCCATATTCGAAGGCATGAACTCAATTAAAAACAAACTATACTAACTACGTGATCTCACTACTAAATGCAAACCACCCGTTATACTACCGTCTTGTCCTTTTCTCAAAGCATTCAGTGCATCTAAGTGTCACCCCCTAGAGTATCCTGCGACCACGAAGCATCGAGACCAAAGACCCGTCTTCTATGTAAAAGTGTAACATGGGGTTTTCTAGGTTGTGTAATTGTCACCAACTAAGGGCTGTTATTCATTGTTAATTCCGAGTGGGAAACTCGTTAGACTGTGAGCGAAAACTGGGTTGGGAATTGCGTTGTAAATTAGTTTGAAAATGTACGAGTTTGCCGAGATCATCTCATCTCAAGAAATGGTGAAATGTTAATTTTACACATTTTCCAAGTCACTGATTTCCAAAGTGCGAATCATGCATTTAGCTTAATCAACACAAAATATATTCACGACATTGTAACAAAGTGGATGTTATTTGTTCAAATTAAATACAAACTAATATTTTAAATACAAAATACTGAAAAAAAAAGTTGAAATACGTTAATTTAAATAGGTTAACGTTATTAATGCATTTTACTGGAATATATAAAGTAGTTCTAAATGGAAAAATTTTATTACTAATGGACACATAAATAAAAAATTCGTTGATGGATTCTGCTAATATTTGATAAAAATTCCTTTTAAAAATTAACTATTTTTGTTATCCTGGAACATAAAAAGACATATTTTGTGGGTATCACCAAAGCCTAACAACAAGAGAGTATAACAATACAGGGAGAACAAATAAATAATTCAAAAATATAGATAAATAAAAAAATGATTGTTCAATGTAATGGTTATATCTGAAATGTTAAAAAACGACAAATAAATTCAGCAGATTAATTATTTTGCTACAGATACATTTAAATATGCGTGCTTTATTGGCGGGATACGACCAACAGTATCTATCTATCTATACAGCCCTTGCTGTCCAGTTTTGGACATAGGCTGCCTCTTCCTTCTTCCACGTCTCTCTATTGTAGGCAGTTTGTATCCAATTCGGGCCTGCGTGTTTCTTCAAGTCATCTGACCATCTCACTTGTGGCCTTCCTCTTTTTTGTTTGTAACTATATGGTCTCCAGTGTATAATCATCTTATTCCATCTGTCTTATGGTATGTCCAGCGAACTTCCACTTAAGTTTTGATATCTGCGTTAATACATCGGTCACTTTTGTTTTGATAGCCTGATGTTCAGCATTTGCCTTTCCATGGCTCTTTGGGTCTTTGCTATTTTTTCCATGTTTTCCTTTGTAAACGTCCAAGTTTGAGAACCGTAGGTGAGAACAGGAAGTATACATTGGTTGAAGACTCTTGTTTTTAAATATTGGGGTATTTTCTATTTTTTTAGTATATAGGAAAGTTTTCCGAAGGATACTCAAGCCAACCGTATCCTTCTCTTTGTTTCTTCGGTCTGATTTTCTTTATTTAATTTAACTAGTTGTCCCAAATATACATATTCTTTTACTTGTTCTATAGTTGTTTGTGCAATTGTAATTATTATATCTTCTGGTTAGTTGGTCATAATTTTCGTTTTATTATAATTCATTTGTAGACCTATTTTTGTTGATTCGATATTTAATTCATCCATCATATTTTGTAATTCTTCCCTTTTGTCTGTTATAAATACAACGTCGTCTGCATATCTCAAGTGATTCAAGTATTGGCCATTTATGTTAATACCCCGTTTTTCCTATCGTTATTTCCTCATAACGTCTTCCAAAGCTTGATTGAATAATTTGGGTGATATAGTGTCACCCTGTCTGACTCCTCGCCGTATCTTAATGGGCTCCATTTGTTTAACTATTGTTAAACAAATGTTTCACCTTATCGAATGCTTTTTTAAAGTCTACAAATGCCATATACATTGGGATTTGATATTCGTGGGCCTTTTCAATTAATATTTTTATCGTAAGCAGATGGTCGCTTGTACTGAATCCTTTTCTAAAACAGGCTTGCCCTCTTGACTGGTAATTATCTAACTTAGTTGTTAATCTGTTTGTTAGTAGTTTAGTTAACAGTTTGTATATTACATTCAGTAGCGTTATGGGCCTATAGTTTTTCAGATCTTTTCTATCGCCTTTCTTAAATAGCAATAGTGTTGCCTCGTTCCATGTGGTGGGTATTTGTTTTGTGTTCAATATTTTATTTAGTACATAAAGGACTTCCACTGTAGTTTCCTCCATCCTCCCTTTTTTTTACATTTCCACAGCTATTCCATCTTTTCCAGGAGATTTGTTATTCTTCATTTCTTTGAGTGCCTTTTGTATTTCATTTTTACTGATTTCTGGTTGTAGGTCAAAGTTAACGTTCTTTATTTTCAGTTGTAACTGAAACAGGTGTTGTTAACGTACAGTTATCAACAGTATATTGGCTGATAATACATCAAATGTCTGAAAATCTTTTCAGGTTTTAATAACACTATAAGAGGTTGGAAAAATATTAGAAGGTACTCTTAAAAGAACTATAGAGCGTTTCACGTTAAGAAAATAACATTGCGGAGATAGGGCCATGTATTTCTTATGGACGATAGAAGCGCAGCGATGCCACGATGAGCACAAGCACGATTCAGGGTTGTATAATTTGTATTTTCGTTTTCACAGACATGAATTAAATTAATGTTTTTTAACGTAATTGACCAAAAGTAACCATTCGAAACATGAGATGAAAAGTAGGAAAAATGATTTTAATTAAATAAATAGTATTTACAAAAGATAATTTTATTTTATCTTATTTTAATTATAGTAACGACAGTTTATTTGTTTTTCGGTAAGAATATCATATACCATGAATCATAGAAATCAGTAGAAAATATTGCTTAGTTGAATCATGCACTTTGCCGGCTATTAAAGATTTAAAAGCAAATAAACGGACCGCTTGGAATGCATATATCTAATTACTAATTGCAACTTAAAATAATACGGTATGCGTATGTCAGCGATTTTATGTCGTTCTCTGAGATTACATAATGATAATAAGGCTTTGTGCTTTGTGGTTCTTCAGTTGTTATTCTGACTTTACAGTTAAATGTTAATTGAAAATGGAAATTCGAAAAATATATCAACAATCTAGTAAACCGCATGCGTGAGAGTTTTGGCAACACTGATCTCCATAAGCCTTATGTTATTTTCTTAACGTGGAACGCTGTATAGGTGAATTGATACACATTGTGTTATGTAAGATTAAGTAACACTAACAACGAAGCTGGTATAATTGCTAAAAAATAAATGCAAGGGGGTACAACAGTTGGAAGTTGTGAGTGTGATAGAATAATGTCAGTAAGTAGTATACTTGTAGGCGAGCCAATAAATCTACCAATTGTTTGCAATTGGATGGATCTCAATGAAACTTATTGCAATTGATTCGTAAAAGCGTTAAGAAATTTTATGCACTAAAGTGATTTAAATGCATTTTGAAAGTGCGTTTCGAAGTGATGATAAATAAATTTTTAACTCAGAAATAATTGACGGAAATGAATTTAATATTACTACTCGGGGGTTTTTGGGATTGTTAAACACGAATATAATGATGATGATGGTCTGTAAATCACCTGGTGTCTAGAATGGGTCTAGTCTCCTGGAATTTTGTGAAAATTTGATACAAAATCAGTGCAAAATTGTTACTCGGGGATTTTTGGTGTCGCTGAACACAAATATCATGTTAGGTTATACAGTAAATAAATAGTTATTTTTTATTTATTATTAAAAAATTAGATTTATTTAAAAAAATAACTATTTTAAACAAATGTTTTATCTTTTTCTTTTAGCTTGTCTGTTTTGTCTCATTTTTTAAGTCTATCAACTCATGTTCATATTTTTACGGTATTTGTGCAATTAACGCATGCATGATTTTTGCACGTGACACTGCAATGCAATTCATATTTCCTGTATCGACGTTAATTTCCACGATCGGTTTTGCACCCGCAAAATATCCAGCTCGTGATGCCTAGTGGACTAGGTAATTATGTCATTTTATGAGAAATAATGTTTCATACCCAGTATGTGGAGTTTAAACTATTTTGCTCACCTTAGAGACAGTTACTTGTCCATACAGACTTATACAGACTTGTACTTGTCTACTTGTGCTTTATAAATTATAAAAAGGCTTTTGACAAAGTCAAACACGATAAGCTAATAGAATGCTTGCAAAAAAAGAACCTGGATCCAAACGACATTAATACAATACGTGAACTCTACTGGAACCAAAACACCTCTGTCAGAACTGAATTGGGTGATACTGAAACCATAAACATCCAAAGAGGAGTTAGACAAGGTTGTATACTATCACCATTATTATTCAACTTGTACTCAGAGGACATCTTTGCACATGCTCTAGATGAAGCCCAAGAAGGAATAAAAGTCAATGGAAAAATCGTGAACAATATCAGGTATGCCGATGATACAGTACTGATTACTGGCAGTGAAGAAGAACTACAAATTCTGTTAACCAAAGTAGTGCGAGAAGGAGAACTATACGGCCTTAAGGTGAATGTAAAAAAAACCAAAACAATGGTAATTTCAAAAAAACACACACCAGTTATAAACATACTAGTCAACAACAATCTAGTTGAACAAGTGAAAAAGTTTAAGTATCTAGGCTGTTGGATACATGAAACCTTAGACCAAGAACAAGAGGTTAAATGTAGAATAGAACAGGCAAGAAACACCTTCTTAAAGATGCGACAGTTACTCACTACTCGTAATCTTGATCTGTCCCTACGATACCGCATGATAAAGTGTTATGTATATAGTGTACTATTACACGGCGTGAAAGCTTGGACGGTAACAGTCAGCTCGTTACGACGTTTAGAGAGCTTTAATATGTGGGTATTTCGTCGTATGCTGAAAATTCCATGGATCGACCACATTAGAAATGAAGAAGTTTTAAGGCGTATGAATAGAGAACGTGAACTCACAGAAATTGTCAAGAAGCGTAAAACGTCTTATCTTGGACAAATATTTAGACACGAGAGGTATAACTTCCTTCAGTTTATTATAGAAGGGAAAATAGAAGATAAACGCGGATCGGGTAGACGGCAAATGACCTGGCTGCGCAACATCAAAGATTGGACAGGATTAGACTTTCAAAGTATAATGAGGAAAGCCCAAAATAGGGGATACTTTGCAGAGGTCATCGCCAACCTTCGCTAAGAAGACGGCACCTAAAGAAGAAGAAGAGACAGTTTTAAAGAGAGTATAAAGATATACGTACTTAATGTGCTGGGTAAACGCATCGACTGTTGGGAGAATTTTGCCGTGGACAATTTTCTGGTTTTTTATTTCTGGTTTAATTAAATAAATTCGATAATATGTCTACCAACTGAATCGTACTCTGTTTATACTCCTCTGGTACGTTGGCCTTTTTAAAGCAAAGTGAGGCTTAATACATTTCCAGAAGTAGTTCAGTCACCTTATGTACGATGATCTTAGACTTTAAAGTTTTTGTAAGATGTTCCGGATACCTAACCTATTGTAACAGTGTACTTCTTGGCTTCCACTCATTTAATTAGCAATGTTAGTTAAATTATCTATTAAGTCAGGAAATGGATCATATTGTTAAAAGAATTCTCCAATCAGATTTAAATATTTAAGATCATTATGCTATTGACTATATCTCATTTTATTTTGATCACTACCACATTTCGTTATCTTAAGACACCTATAACGTTGATTCAAAAGAAAATCTCTCTTCTCATTTATAAAATATTAACTTTCTCTTATTACCAATAATCTTTTTAAAATTCGTTAAACCTAATAATTTCTTACACTTTTTCAACCAATTCAAACATCTTAATTTTAGATTAAATACAATTTAACATTTCCTCAGATATATATTATATCTGTTGTAGCTAATAAGTCTCACTTATTAGTTACAACTTCAATGTAATATTTTTGTCATTACTTAATTCATCTCAAACTTTACTTTCTGTATATATTTATACAATCATGTATACGTCCCTTATCATTTATTTAGTTCTATATTTAATATATTCTAGTCACTTTAAACTGCCACTATGGGATTATACTACACATTTGGTACACGTAAAACCACTTTGTGCAACTTTTATCGCTCTATAATACTTATTTCCAAAAGTCGCAAACACCACTGTATTTCTGAGGCATTATTTTAATGTGCTTGAAGATAATGAGTTATTAGAGGATTAAATTCCCTATGGATAAAAGTCTTACTAAAAGAAACAAACGTTCATGGAAAATAATTGATGTTGTTAAATATATATGCAAACATTTTTTTTTTCACTTTTCTGTGCAGTAACTTTATTTTTGGTATCTAGTTTGATGAACAGTTCATCTGTAAAGAACAGTTTAAGCAGTTGTCTTGTTGTAAGTTGTAAACTTACTCTAATAATTGTCAATTAGATACTGGGACTATAATTGCTCTACCCTACTAATCATCGACAGAACTTTAATAAGATCAAAAATGGACTCCATACTACTATAATTGCTAACGCATCGACATCCCTTATATTGTTTAAACACTATAAAGAACACAGCACTTAGACTATCTCTTGAAGCATTTCAAATATAACCTGTAGAACTATATGTCTTTGTAATATCATCAGTCAATTTCCTTTACTCTATCACACATAAACTTCGCAATTTACGTCTCGAGCTCTTTGTATCAATACTTGTATGAAAAATAGGGCCTTTCGCGTTCCCAGTCCGCTTCTAAACCCAAACTGAACACTGCTAGTGTTTTCTTTAAGTTTTCTATATATGCGAGAGTGAATAAGAGAAAGAATGATTTTGAGTGCATGGCTCATTAAGCTTATAATTCTGTAATTAGAGCATCTGGTGGCATTTGCCTTTTTGGGGAGAGGAATGAAGGTGGAAACTAGCCAATCTGTAGGAAACTCTGCAGTTTCATAAATTTTGTTTAGTAGAATCTTTAGGAGTGTGAGTTGGTTGTTTTCAAATAGTTTCAATATTTCAGCTTGTATGTTATCAGGTCCAGGTGCTTTGTTGGTTTTTAGTCTTTTTATTGCATATGTTACTTCACTGAGCGTTATTTCTGGTCCTGAACATCTAGAAAGACTGACTGCTGTTTCTTGCTCTTCCTTGAATAATTCTTCCATTTATTGCCTCCATCTCTCAAGTAGTCGCTCATTTTCGTAGAACAGATTGTTGTGCTTGTCTAGTATTAAGTGACGACTTCGTGATCCGTTTCCTTCAGTTAAGTTTTTGATCTTTTTATGTAGGTTAAAAGTGTCATGCTTCTGTTCTAGGGACTCTTTTTCTATGCATTGATCTTGTAGACATGATTCTTTTGCTTCTTTAATCTTTTTTTAATGATTTTGTTTATTTCTTCGTACCTTTCCTGATTCTTATTTCTGTGTTCCACGTTCTTCTATTAGCTCTAATATTTCTTGTCTCGTCCACGGCTGTTTCTGTATATTGCTTTCTGGTTTAAGTTTATTATATACCACTGAATTACAGATATTTTTTATTTTATTTTACATATTATCCACACTTATGTTTTCTTGATTAATATCTGAGATTACCATGCTGTTTATTTTGTTGTTGATCTCTTTTTTGACTTCTTCTCTTATGGTTTTATCTTTCAACTCCTGGATGTACGGACGTTTTTGTGTATTTCTTTTATGGACTTTTTTTCATGTGGAGTTTGAAACGTCCTAGTAAAAGATTATGGTCTGATGGAAGCTATATTCCCGGATATGCTTCTGCGGAGTTTACGGAATTCTAAAACCGTTTGTTGATAATGATGTAGTCAATCTGGTTTCTAATCATTTTTTTATGGACAGTCAGCTGGAAATTTCCAGATGTAGAGTCTTCGAGGTGGTAATTGGAAAAAGGTGTTCATTATTGCACTATCCATTTCCTGGCAGAACTGAACAAGGCGGTCTCCTCTATTATTTCGCGTTCCTATTCCAAAGTGTCCCACAGTATTGACAACACCTCCTTTGTCTACTTTGGCGTTGAAATCTCCTATCACGATATTCGCTTCTTGTTTTTTGGTATTTTTTAGAGATTCTTTCAGCTTTCCGAAGTTGGACCATATGCTTGAATAATGTTCACTGTGTAGCAGTCACAACTGCTAACATATAATTAATTAATATAATTTATTATTAAAATCCTAAAACCTCTCAGAATCCCGTTTATGAAACGTTTATGGGCAATAGACGAGAAGATGCGCAAGTGTAACAACTACAGGTCAAGAGGCGCTCGACTAAGGTCAGTTTTGGCAAACAACTCACACAGAGAGGTGTATTTCTCCAAGCCTTAACCGGCATTTTTTTATCTTAAAATCGGGTAGAAAATCTGGGATTGGATTTAATTTTTTCCCCGAACATCAAGGGAGAAATTGGAACAAATGATAAAAAATCTTGATTGAAAAACCGGCTTCCAAATCTGCAGAAATGAATATCTAAAACCCGGCTTCCAAATCTACTGAAATGATTATTTAAAACCCAGGTGAGCAACTAAATCATTTAGTTTTATAGGCCTATCATTTTATTGATATTTTCATTGTCTTTTGAAATAATAAAAGTGTAAAATCCGAGTTTTCTCATATGTATCATGTGGCCTTGAGCCTAGATCGTAAATTTATCGGACACCTAATTAGTTTTTTTCTGTTTTTTGTATACCTACTCGGTATAAAAACTTTCATGCCTAATTTACTAGATATTCTTTAAATGCGCAGACGCAATAAATAGACGGGATGACAGTCAGCTGATGAAATAAAATGTTTGCTTATTGTGGTAATTCGATGTAAGAGTATGTGTTGACAGTCATCTTTGGGTGCCTTGATGTTTCTCTAAATGTTATTTTTTGTAGATTTCACCCGATTAGGATAACGTTTAATATTAGAAGTAGTTTAGCCAAACACCTACTTCAACCCATTGGTAACCAGGAACCGATTGTCTCCAGAACCACAGCGTTCTTCTTCATTCGTTTTTTTCGGAGCCCCAAGGACCGTCAGAGTCTTAAGGGGACTTAACCAGGACAGCTGTAGTGTTGTGACAGACATTAACAACAAGTTTCTCAGGGTTAAGGTTTTTCTTGTAATTTACAACTTTGTATATGCATATACCAAGGTTAGTACTTATTACAGTTTTTGTATCAGCTATAAAAAGTTAGGTAAATAGTTATTAATTAATTAAATTAGATTCATTGATAGGGAAGGGGTTCATGATTTTTGTATAGTGGGTTTTAAAAGGGAAGGAAAGAAATTTATGTATCAGGGTTTTTAAATATATATATATATATATATATATATATATATATATATATATATATATATATATATATATATATATATATATCTTTCCGAGTCTGTTGGCCATACTCATCACACTTGATCACTTTAGATATCTCCCAGCATCTATGTGTAAGCATAACACTTACACATAGATCTGGTGTTTAGCTGCTTCAACACATATTAGTCGTATATTTGTTAGGTAAGGTAGTTTCTTTTGTATAACCGTCACGGTTTTTTAGTATTTATATTCCCTACCTTACCTATCTAGGATTTAACTTTCGTAACTAACCTTACTGTTAAGATTTCGCTTCTCCCATGGACTTAGATTATATATTTACTAATACACCTTTTTGTTTGGCCCAGTAGTGGGGATCTTTCATTTTGTCGTGGCTTTTTGGTCCTCGCATACCGTAGCCCCGCTACTGTAATTATATTTTCTATATATATATATATATATATATATATATATATATATATATATATATATATATATATATATATATGTGAGTTTTGTTAGTTGTTAATATTATAAATATATTTGTTACAAGTAGTTTTGCTTTTATTTCAGTTCCTGCTTACAGTTATAATATAGCAGAACAAGGTCAATAGTGTCTTTTCGGTTTTTAAACATTATTACAGGGTATTAAATCAATAGTACTTTATTTCTTGTTGTTCATAACTTCATTTATTTTTTTCGTTAATTTCCTTCAGAAATTAGCTGGCGCCCATTTTAGTATTTTCCTAGGCATCTCCGTATATTCTCTTATCTTACCCCTTTTATAGTTCCAGATTTTCCGGTGCATTATTATATTGTATTCTTTTGGTTAAAAGATCTCTTTTCCCCTTATCTCAAAGCCAAATTCTAGTGTAGTGAGGCTAGCCCGAATTCGTGCTTGAGGTTTTGTGTCTTTGTGTTCTTTTGGGCTAAGCCATTCTTTTTATTATAACTTCTTTGCTAGTTCTTCTCTAATTTATCATCTCCTTCTCCATATACCACCCCCTAAATTTTATTTAGGTTTCATCACGTTAACTGGTTTAGTATTAATTTTAAGTACTGCAACTCTATCTGATATTTCTATAAAACTAAGTACACATTTATTAACTTCTTTATTTACTATTATAGCCACTCTGTTTTTGTTTCTTGTTGTAGTATCTTCACAGTAGTATATTGTGAGGTTTTTTATTTCGCACTGGCCTAAATTGGGCCATCTAACTTCAGTGCATCCAAGTATGTCAATGTTGAGTCTTCTTATTTCTTTAATTACGTTATTTACTTTTCCGGCCTGGAATAAACTCCGCACATTCCATGTAGAGATAGTGCAAACACTCCAGACCACGGCGCAGTAGACAAAATTTGATTTAATCATCACTTCCATGCGAAACGCACTGTACTATGCACTGTATAAAATTCCACTTACAATAGAACCTTTCTGCCTTTACGTGAATTTTGACTCCTCCTGTGCGCAGCTCTATGATCAAGAGTGCTTGCACTATCTTTACCAATCTTCTTTAGGGAAAGTTAATTGCGTTGGTTTCTCGTTGTCTTCTCCAATGATTTTTCTTTTGTGTGAGGTTTACTCCTTGGGAATGGATATGTGAGAGGATTCATTTCTTTTTGGTAAGGATCCCCCGGCACGGGTTCGGGGATAGCCATGGCTCGCTTGGGCAGGGTTGCATACCCAAAGTAGATCTATCTCATACTGGGATCGTACAAGAATTTCTACCCGCTACCACAGTTATCAACAGTATTAAACATAAATCTTACAGTAAGCGAGTACGTTGTTGGCTAAGATGTCTCGAAATCAAATTACCAGATACCTTTCGAATCAATATTAAAAACCTCCCAACTTGGTTAATTAATACTTTAAATATAAATACTGGCCTAACCCAATTTGACAAACATATTAGTAGTCATACAGAGAATAAGTCTAATCCAGATTTAATTCTCAATCACCATAACGAGCACAGTTAAAACACATTTAAAGATGCATCAAATATTAATAAAGGAGTAGGCACTGCATTTGTTACACCAAGGATACATATTAATTTTGTCTCACAAAATATTTCACGATGTTCTCCACTGAGCTCTATGGACTGCTTAAAACTCCATTATATCAATTCTAATGACGTTACTAATTTAGTTATTCTAAGTGACTTACTAAGCGTCATTTAAACCCTTAAACAAATCTACCTCAATTGTTTTCTTGAGAAACTTTTAGAATTCGAACTCACGCAGGCTCAAAAAAGCTCTAGGTGAGTCAGTTTTATATGGATACCATCCCACATTGGCATTGCAGGCAACGATAGAGATGAGCAGTTTACGAGTAAAATATTATTGTTTGTGTCGATGTATAAAAAACCGAGTATCAAAATACTGCGAGTGATGTAACAGCTTCTATTAAGAATCGAATTATGTGCAAATAGAAAAATGCATGGCAAATTTCTCAAATCTTATGGAAGCAAATTAAAAATGGCGTCTCAACTTAGGTCCCTTTAACTCACAACAGAAAAGAGCAGATAGTAATAACTCGATGAGGAATTGGACATACGAAATTGTACTCTCTCATATTTATTCTCCAAAAATGTGACCCGCCTGTATGTAACACATGTAATGTACAAGTTACTGTAAGCCATACCCATTAGCATACGTAATTTATTGGTCAGTAATAATTTTCCAACGGATAACATTGTAATTTTATTAAAATCGATAGAAATATTTTATAAAATTTAGTTTTGTATTCTGTTGCACCGGCTAATAACCATTATGGTCGATGCGACTGCAACTTCTACAATTAAAAAAAAAAACTTTATTTTTAAAATTTACTGAAACTACTTCTCTTAAAGCTACCGCTATATTAGCGATGTTTAGGATAAAATGTTTGTTTTTTCCATAGCTAATGTTAAAGTGTTGCTATAACAACTGTATTGAGTAGATAAAGTATCACTTTAACCGCAAGGGTAGATAAAGTGACACTTTAACAGCAAGAGTAGATAAAATGTTTTAACTTTTTTTTATTCAATAAAATTTACAAATTCAAACACATTAAGGATTAAAAACAACTAAAATTTTACAATCTTATATATACTAAAAGGCTAAGCTCTTTTCTTGCGCGCAATACTCCTCCTAAACGGTAATAGATAAGAGAATAATTTTTCCGACTAATTAAACAGATTGTTGAGTAGATTCCCTCTAAGGTTTAAAATTTAAAAAATTCGAACCGGTTTAAAAATGGCGGCCATAATTTTTCCTATAGTAAAGTATAGGAGTTCAATATTATACACAATGCAACAACGCGTCAATTCTCGAATGCTGGAATGCACCAACAAGTGTTTCCACTTAAGGAATAACGATAATGACCACTCAAAATTCGGGATCCTCCTGTCTCCGATTTTAATTTATGGGGTCTGTTTTACACTATCTGATGAGTTGGTATTTTTTTATTTTTATGTTTAGTTAGAAAGTATTCTGTTTCCAACAAGTGCAGCGTGTGTGAGGTGTTGTGATTGATATTTAGAGATTTAGACTACGTTTTGAGTTTAATACTTGAAGAATTAAATAATGAGGTAAGCATTACTTTGTTTTTAATTTATTAGTTAGAAATATATTATTAATTTTGTTGGGATAAGCCACAATGCTATTTTAAATTAGGTTTATTTTAAATAAATAAATAAAAAATAAACTTATTATAAAGTAAAATTGTGGCGTATTCTCAAAAAAGTGGAACAGTAGGCGGTAGTGTAGACTAGCGCGGAGCATCATACTGTTTTCTGTATTTTTTAAATTTAAATAATATTTAAATATAAATTTAGTTAGTTAGAGTTCTCAAACCGACTTCTTTTTCTTAAACGTAACATTTTACAATCTAAAATATGCAAAAAAAAGTTACTTCCGGTTTTACTTCCGTTTTTTATTTAAGAGGGGCGGAGTCTAACGATCATATTGTTTCCGTTTCCTAATGTAAATCTTCCTGAAAATCCTAAAAAACTACTGTATCGATTTTCAATTTAAAAAAATTGGCGTCGATACAGTTTATTTTTACAATTTTTGGAACATTTACACCAGGCGACGCAAACGATGGATCGTTAGACTCCGCCCCTCTTAAATATCAGCAAAACTTACATCAAAACTCGATGTCGAGTTGGTCCGCTACTTAACATTATTAGAAATATCTATTTTTGGAGCATCACAACTTATACTCGTTTGCTTAAACACTTGATTCGAGGTACTGGATTAATTTTATATTGAATACAGAGTAATTCATATCACTAGCAACGGAGAAACACAATTGCGATTTTTCTGCTAAAAATTACAATTTTCTTTGAAATTCTATTTTTCACCTGAACTTGAAGTCTTGCTATAAAAAAAAATGTTGTATTGCACACGATGATAAAATCGCATTATCTTCTCGACGCTAAAAAACGCTCTCGAAGATAAAGTAAAATTTTATCGTCTTGTACAATAAATAACTATTATTTTTATTTTTTTTTTTTTTTCATATCATATCTGTCGCTGGCAGCTGTAAGATTTTATATTATTTTTATAATTTTTAAAAAATGGTTTTGCTATTGATTATTATCATTGCTAAGAAACAGATAAAATAAAAATTTTTTAAAATAAAAAAATAAACATTATTATAAATTATGTCCTTGTTTAAATGAAAATTAGGATAACTTACTGTGCTACTTAAAATTAAAGGCGTTATTTTTACAGTTTAAAATAATAATCCCTATAATACCAACAATTTCACGGTTATCAAAATGTTACGATGCAACATTGACGGACACGCCCATGTTAATCACTGAACAGGAAATATTAAACCGTTGAAACAAATTTTCTCCATGAAATAGTTTTCCCCGAATCTGGAATACTTTCACTTTGATAGATTCCATCAAAACCGCTCGAAGAGTTCACATTACATCACTTCAAAGAAATTAGTCTCCCCTCCCTTCATTAACCGCAGTCCCCGCTACTGATTACTGTGATCGATCAACCGTAAAATCGCAAAAATTGCCGAGGTACTTAAACGAATTTGGGAAATGTCGATAATGTTCGAATAATTAGTAAATTTTTAAATGATTATCATATTTTCGGAAATCTTATAGCCCAGCAAAATTCGAAAAATTATTTTAGAAATCATCAAGAGATGACACTTTCAAAATCGGTTTGAAATAAATGTTTTAAATTAATGCCTGATTTTTATGTCCGATCTAATTTTTACACAACATCATGTAGGTAGATTATTCTTATTATTAAAGGATGTTTTTTAGAGTTGCAGAACATTGAAATGGAATAAAACAAAGATGATTTTGTAAATTGACATGAAATTAACTTTATTGAAAGACAATATTATTTGGCATTATAATTTAAATATGATTTCTGGCATATGACCGTCATAGCTGGCTCTGACGTAGTCTATAGGCCCAATTTTCGATTACTTTTTCCAATATTTGTCGCTATGTATCAGCAATAACGTTGTCCTCCAATTGTTCAATCATTTCATGCTTATTGACGTAGACTAGCACCTTCACATATCTCCACATAAAATAGTCTAGCAATGTTAAATCGCACGATATTGATATACCGTCACCATTGACTGTAACATTGTGTCTAGCATCGCTTTTGAAAAACTATCTATCTATCTATACAGCCCTTGCTGTCCAATTTTGGACATAGACCTCCTCTTCCTTCTTCCACGCTCTATTGTAGGCAGTTTGTATCCACTTCGGGCCTGCGTGTTTCTTCAAGTCATCTGACCATCTCATGTGTGGCCTTCTTCTTTTTAGTTTGTAACTATATGATCTCCAGTGTATAATCATCTTATTCCATCTGTCGTCTTTCTGTCTTATGGTATGTCCAGCGAACTTCCACTTAAGTTTTGCTATCTGCGTTAATAAATAGTCACTTTTGTTTTGTTGCGGATCCAAGTATTTCTTTTCTTGTCTGATAGCCTGATGTTCAGCATTTGCCTTTCCATGGCTCTTTGGGTCTTTGAAAAACTACGGTCCAATTATTCCACCAGACCATAAAGCACACCAAACAGTCAGGTTATCTGGATGTGTCGATTTCTCAACATATATTTGAGGCTTATCTTAACTATAAATAGGGTATTTTTGTTTATTGACATAGCCTTTTAACCAAAAGTGAGCTTAATCGCTAAACAAAATTCGCTTATGAAAATCTGAATTAACGGCAATTTCGTTTTGGACCCACTCGCCGAATCTACGAATCTACGCCTTGCTAGGTAATAATGTACCTTCAATTCTTACATAAGTTAGATTTTGTAAGCATGCAAAATAAGATATTTCCGCAAAATCTTTTACGTATGGACACGTATCCAATAATTGCTGTGCACGATGGAAGATAGACTGATTCGGTTTTTACTGTATGCTGTATACTGTATCAACTTCTTCTGTACGCGCTGTATGACGTGTCTACGGATGCATATTATCAGTTAGAGTCAAGGTGGTGTAAAAACATTCCCTAATTATTCGAATAACTTGCTCTGATTGACTATTTCTCCCCAATTTGGAAGCGTTGTTTAGGCGTCAAGTATATTTATGCTGAAATGCCAGACCCAACTTAACATAAATCACTTGACAGCTGTCAAATTCACCGACAGTTAAACAAGTATTACCAACTTATATTTCTCTATCTCTAAAATAAGACCTTTTAGTATATAATTATTGTGCAGCAATTATTAGGTTGAATATAACATCAGGTAATAACCACATGGTACTCAGAAAGATGTGCAGTCGTTGGGCTCCTCATAATTTATTAATAGTTGTCCATTAGAAGGTTCGTGTTAATTGGTGTTTTTCCACACTCGAAAGATTCGACGGAGGCAGCTGAAATTTGGTATGGCTCGTAATTAAACATGGATTTTCATGGATATTTCAAGACGATCCAAAGCCAACAAACATGGTCGCGACTTTTTTCGTTTCGTTTCATTTTGCATAACTATTTCATTATAGCATGGTATAACTGTCAATACTGATCGATTTATAACTATTTTGTTGTCAGAAGTGTTGAGTGAACTCCGCAAAAACCTCTTGTAAGAGAATAATAGTCTATTAGCCTACTCTACAGCCCACAGTTTTGACTTAGCATCATTTGATTCTATTGCGTTTCTTAGATTCAAAAATACACTGTAAGTGTTTCGGATATGCATAAATGCTTAGACCAGCGTTTCCCAAATGAAGGGTCGCGACCCGGTACTGGGCTACGGAAGCAAAATGCCTGGTCGCCTTGTCTCGCTGTTTTACATCTTGCTTTTTAAGGCAGTACTCTTACTGACGCCACCGCTTTTATTTTAAACTCCCACTACCACATCCACAAAATTACAGTCCGCCACACCGCTGCTTCTTTTATTCCATTTAATTTAAGCTCAGTGTCAAGCAAGAGAGCGCGAAAAGTTTTAAGACTTGCATAAACAGACCAGCTGCAGTCAAGTATAAGTTCTTAGAGCGACCATAATAATAGACAATCAAGTAATGTCTATCCAGAGGCAGGTATAATTACAAACGGCCGCTGAATGCACAGTCAACAACTGTTGCCAAAAGAAGCAGTTCTGGACCCGAGAATATTCTGAAGATTACTTCCAGTTCGGTTTTAAAAGGGGTACTGATCACAAACCATTACGTGTTCGTACTCGCCCATTGAACTTAAGAGTATTCCCTGCTTTGTGCAAAGAAATGGGAAGTGAACATGAACATATTCTTTTACACTGCGAAGTAAGGTGGCTATCAAAAGGCAATGTTTTAAAAAGACTTATTAAATTGAAGGAAACAATTTGAATATTTTTAGAACAACATCCACCAAGCGCTAGGTATGCAATATTTCAATTTAA
This sequence comes from Diabrotica undecimpunctata, assembly GCF_040954645.1. Classification (NCBI taxonomy): domain Eukaryota; kingdom Metazoa; phylum Arthropoda; class Insecta; order Coleoptera; family Chrysomelidae; genus Diabrotica; species Diabrotica undecimpunctata. The sequence goes on along the minus strand of NC_092805.1, from coordinate 144,192,476 downwards.
AGGCAACATTCATGATGTCAATTGGTTAATCAAGGTAGCTTAGTTTCGTGATATTTTTGACTTCTTAAACAATTTAAATATGACATTACACGGTAGAAATGTAGCTGTATTTAAAGTACAAGAGAGGGTAGAAGATTTGCAGTATTGCAAAGATTGTCTTAGAGTGAAATCCCCAAGGAAGAAGAAAAAGAGGTCGCCCAGTACAAACTTGAAGAAGACCCATCACGGACGAGATAAGAGGTCAAGGAAAGTCTTGGAATGAGGTGAAGGCCTTAGCGCAAAATAGAACCCGATAGCGCGTTTTCACTGAAGCTCTATGCTCCACTTAGGATTTTAAGAACCCTATATACATATATATTTATATATATATATATATATATATATATATATATATATATATATATATACATATATATTATTTTTTAAATAAGCTAATCTTATTGACAAATTAATGTTACGAACATACTTTTGGCATGGCCCAGGTAACGGTTGCATTGCATCTCTAATACTCTCGAAAGTTCGCGGCGTATCGAGTGCGAGAGAGAATAACCGGTCACGTAGGTGAATTAGAGGTGGGACAACGCCAGAATATTCTCGAAACCAGTAACTGTAGTATATATAGGTAACAATGTTAGAAGTAGAGTTAGTCGATAAGAGAGTACCGAACTGTAAAGTTATAAATAAATGTATGTATATAAATTCGAACCGCTCGTTTTATTTAATCTCGCTACAGTTGGTGTCCGGTGTGAGATTTGCAAATAAATTCAGCAGTGACTTTTGAAAAAGACTTTTGAACTTTTGAAAAGTATTGTTCGTCGGGAACATCCGCGTAGTTAGTACATCCGGTAGTGTCCTTTGTACGAAAGAACATTTAAAAAGTACGTGTGTGCCTGACCAAAGATGCTGCTAGTACAACTTTCAGTAAAACAGTTGCGTGAGCAACTGGAAGAACGCGATGAAGATTGCAGCGGGTCCAAAAAGATACTTCAAGAACGTCTGAAGACTGTTCTCAACAATAATGGAGATGACCCAGAGACATTCCAGTTTCAGTCAGCGGAAGAAGCAGTTTTAATGAAGATAGAAGAAACTTCTAAAAAAATTGAAGAAACGTCTAAAAAAACTGATGATAAATTCGAGACTGTTTCTAAAAGATTCGATGAAACGTCTCAAATGATCGAAGAAACTTCTCAAATTATTAAAGAAACAGCCAGACAAAACGACGAGAAATTCGAAAATATGTCTAGAAGATTCGACGAAGTATGTAATCAAAACAATGAGAAATTTGAAGAAGTCTCAAGAACATTTGATAAGATACAGAAAAATGTTAACGATAAGATAGAAGACGTAGAAGAGAAGATTAAACAATTAGAGACCATGATAACTAACACAAAAGTGCTACCACCAGTTAATACAATAGCCTTAGATCCGGTAGTGAAAGAAGAATCACCCAGAGACGAAACGACACATAATATGAGATTCAAATTGCCACCATTTGATGGAAAGTCTTCTTGGTCCATATACCTTAGACAATTTGAAGCTATTGCGACAGCCAATCATTGGACAGAACAAGAAAAAGCTGTTTCCTTGACTGCTGCTTTACGAGGTGATGCTGCAGATATCCTAAGATCGATTCCTAAGGGTCAAGAAAAATGTTACCAGACCTTGTTTACCCGACTAGACAAACGTTATGGAGATGCCCATCTACAACAAGTCTACAAAGCGCAACTAAGAAGTAGAATTCAACGAGCAAGTGAAAATTTGCAAGAGTTTGAAGCAGATGTTGCTCGTATAGTGCGGTTGGCTTATCCGGAGGTACCAGACAACATTTTAGAAGAAATTGCTGTAGATACCTTCGTCAATGGGTTAAAAGAAAGTGAATTACAGAAAGCTTTACGACTAGCAAGACCGAAAGTTCTAGATGAAGCGCTCGCTATTGCCTTGGAACATGAAACAGCTAGTCAAACTTCACGGAGTCATCGAGTAAGAACCATTGAAGAAGGCGACGAACCAAGCGATGAACGTCTGGAAGAAATGGTACGAAAAGTAGTTCGTAACACGATGCCGAAGAGACGCGAGCCCAGATGTTGGAATTGCGGTGACTTAGGTCATATTCGCCGTAATTGCAAGAAAATGATACAACAGTCGGAAAACTAGAACGGGTCGACAACAAGGGGCAACTGCCGACCTCGAGAAACACAGCCCCCATAGTAACTGTGAACATTACGTCCTCAGGTGGAATTCATAGCTTGTACATAGAGGGTCGTATCAATAATAAAAGTAGATCGTTTTTGGTAGATACAGGTGCAACGAGAACTATTGCACGGCCAGAAGTAGTACGAGGCCATCTTAAATTATTGCCTGCAACAGTAAAGCTTAGAACAGCAACTGGTGAGATAATTAATACATATGGCGAGGCTAATATGTCAGTATCCATTGGCCAGACCACAGTGAAACATACAGTATTAATTGCAGAGATCTCCGATGAGTTCATATTGGGGATGGATTTACTAAGGAAAGTTGGGGCTGTATTGAATGTCAAAGATGGAGTTCTCGAGATCAGTGGTGAAGAGTTGCCGTTTCATGAAGACAAAGAAGATGTTATCAGCTTAATAACTACTTGTGACGTAACAATACCCGGTAATAGTGAGAAAATTTTGATGACCAGACCTGATGGTTACTGCCGAGAGGGAAGTTTAAGGATGGTCGAAGATGTGAATAATGCCGAGTTCCTAACGGCAAAAGCTTTGGTGAGAATTCGAGATGTCGTTCCTGTAAGAGTTATGAATTTAAAGGGAACTGCTATTAAGTTAAGTAAAAGAACTTTGATCGGACAGTGTGTTCCCGTGGCTTCGATTTGTTCCATAAATACTAATGAGAAACCGTCGAAATCTAAGTATCCAAAGGAGCTTGTTGAGACGATGATTAAAACGTGCCAAGATCTTGATGATGAACGAACTAAAAAAGTGAAGTCTATGCTGATAGAATTTCAAGATGTTTTTGCCATGGATAAGAAGGATAATGGCAAAACAAGCATAGTAAAGCATAAAATTAATACCGGAGACGCTCAGCCAATCAGACAACAACCTAGACGACTTCCATTTGCGAAAAGAGATGAAGCCGAAGACATCATCAAAGATATGAACAAACAAGGGGTAATTGAACCATCAAACAGTCCATGGACATCACCAGTAGTCCTAGTAAAGAAGAAAGATGGTTCAACACGTTTTTGTATTGACTACCGACAGCTCAATGCAGTAACTAAAAAAGATAGTTATCCTTTGCCCAGAATAGACGATACTTTGGATACACTTTCTGGTTCTCGTTGGTTCTCCACACTCGATCTGAAAAGTGGATATTGGCAAGTAGACATGGAGCCAGCTGATCGTGAAAAAACCGCATTCTCCATAGGATCAGGGCTTTGGCAGTTCACAGTTATGCCCTTTGGTTTATGTAATGCTCCGGCCACATTTGAAAGATTAATGGATGCAGTTTTAAGAGGTCTAACATGGAAAACATGCCTGGTTTATTTGGATGATGTAATTGTAGTTGGAAGATCCTTCGATGAACATGCCAATAATCTATCAGAAGTCTTTCAACGATTGCGGGCAGCGAATCTGAAGTTGAGTCCGAAGAAATGTCACTTGTTTCGACGAGAAGTGAAGTACTTGGGACATATTGTAGCAAGTAATGGTGTAACAGCTGATCCTGAAAAACTTGCAGCAATTAAGGATTGGCCAATACCAAGAGATAAACACGAAATTAGAAGTTTTCTTGGCCTATGTACATATTACCGCCGTTTTGTCAAAGGATTTGCCAATATCTCCAAGCCATTAACAAAGTTGACAGAAGAAGGCAAAGAATATACATGGAGCGAAGAGTGTCAAAGAGCTTTTGAACACTTACAAATGGCTCTGACCAGCGCACCGATTTTAAGCTACCCTAGACAGGCAGGAAAATTTGTGTTGGACACCGATGCAAGCAACAGTGCAATAGGAGCTGTTCTTTCCCAAATCCAAGATGGGCAGGAGAAAGTCATCGCTTACTTTAGCAAAGTCTTGTCAAAACCAGAAAGAAACTATTGCGTTACCAGGAGAGAATTGCTAGGCGTAGTAAAGGCTTGTGAGCATTTCCATAAATACTTGTATGGCAGAAAGTTTCTTCTTCGTACGGATCACGCTGCTCTAAAATGGCTCCTACAATTTCGTAATCCAGAGGGCCAGATGGCAAGATGGTTAGAACGATTACAAGAATATGATTACGAGATCGAACACAGGGCTGGCAGAGTTCATTCAAATGCTGATGCCCTTTCGAGACGACCGTGCAGTGCAAATTGTAATCACTGTCTTAAATTAGAAGAACGACTTTGCCCCGTGAGACGAACCACCGTCATTAATGAGCAATGGCAGCCTCAACAGCTACAAGACGCTCAAGCAGAAGATCCATGTATAAAAAGAGTATTGGATTGGATGCGTCGAAGTGAGAGACCTTCTTGGCAAGACATTAGTGCATGTAGTCCAGAAGTCAAGTGTTACTGGAGCCAATGGAATTGCCTAGTGCTGAAAGATGATCTTCTGTATAGAACCTTTGAGAACGATGATGGTACAGAAACTAAGCTTCAGTTAATTGTACCTAAAAGTAAAGTGTCAGAAGTATTGCGTCAGTTGCATGACGGTGCATCAGGTGGACACTTTGGTATCACGAAGACTCTGCAAAAGGTTCGAGAACGGTTCTATTGGGTGAACTGTAAAGATGATGTAAGAAGATGGTGCCGGAAATGTGAACTGTGTGCAACCAGTAATGGTCCAGCTGGTAAAAAGAGGGCACCCATGAGACAGTACAATGTTGGTAGTCCTATGGAAAGAGTAGCAATCGACATTGCAGGTCCACTTCCAGAGACAAATGATGGAAATAAATATATCCTGGTAGCCATGGATTATTTTACGAAATGGACTGAGGCCTATGCGATACCAAATCAAGAAGCTGCTACCGTTGCAGAGGTACTTGTTAAAGAATTCTTTAGCCGATTTGGTGTTCCTTTGGAGATCCACTCCGACCAAGGGCGAAACTTCGAGTCAACCCTTTTCCAAAACGTCTGTAAATTGATTGGTGTCAATAAGACCAGAACGACACCCCTGCATCCTCAATCAGATGGAATGGTCGAGAGAATGAACCGAACAATGGGTAAACACCTATCCAAAGTTGTATCAGAACATCAAAGAGATTGGGACCAGCACATTCATTTATTCCTAATGGCCTACCGCTCGGCCGTGAATGAAACTACAGGCCAGACTCCAACCTGCCTGATGTTAGGTCGTGAAGTTCGTTTACCCTGCGACCTAGAGTTTGGCTGCAGACCTTCCGAAGAACATGTTGCAAGCGAAGATTATGTCGACCGCCTGAAGTTAAGAATGAACAACATTCATGAACTTGCCCGACAACACATCCAGATAGCCAGTGACAGAATGAAAGATCAATATGATTCTCGATGCAAGAGTGAAAGCTATGAAGTAGGTGATCTTGTTTGGCTTTATAATCCGCAACGTCGTCGAGGCTTGTCTTCCAAACTGCAAAGACAATGGGAAGGTCCATATGAAATTAAAAAGAAAATAAATGACGTAATATACCGAATTAAGAAGTTGCCGAAAGGTAAACCAAAAGTAGTTCACATAAATCGTCTTGCACCATATGCTGGCTCAAATGAAACAGAAGAAGCACGAACCCTTCAACATGAGATCAAAGATGACCGGCGACCAAGCTTTAATGAATTTATGTCAAATTACGCAGAGAGAAAGAGTGCTAGATTCGGCGTGACCAGAGAAGTTCAGCAGGATCTTTTTAGGGTTCCGCATAACGTCTCTCTAGCCCACTGTGTTGCCCAAGATCTTGAGATGACTAAAGGAATCTCATCCGTATTTTATAAGAAATTCGGTCGTTTGGACGAATTAAAAAACCAGCAGCCTAAAGTTGGAAGAGTACTGAGATTAGAAGATGGTTCTCGATCTTTGCTGTATATGGTGACCAGGAAGTCTTATACAGACAGGGCAAGCTACGAGGATATATGGCGTGCTCTAACTAATTTGAAGAAAATTGTGTGCAATTACGACATCAAGAATTTGGCCTTACCCAAGATAGGCCATGCACTAGATAATCTGGACTGGAAGATTGTCAGAAGCATGCTTGAAGTGATCTTCCGAGACACCGGCGTACGAATTACTGTGTGTTGCATTAACCCGATGGGATCGTATCCTTCAAAGTCAGTAGACTGTTATTTCTTTCTAAAGGGTTCATGCAGAGCTGGAGAGTCCTGTAGATTCCGCCATGCTGTGCCTACCGGAGTTGCTGATCGGGACGATCAGATTTAAGAGGGGAGCAGTGTTACGAACATACTTTTGGCATGGCCCAGGTAACGGTTGCATTGCATCTCTAATACTCTCGAAAGTTCGCGGCGTATCGAGTGCGAGAGAGAATAACCGGTCACGTAGGTGAATTAGAGGTGGGACAACGCCAGAATATTCTCGAAACCAGTAACTGTAGTATATATAGGTAACAATGTTAGAAGTAGAGTTAGTCGATAAGAGAGTACCGAACTGTAAAGTTATAAATAAATGTATGTATATAAATTCGAACCGCTCGTTTTATTTAATCTCGCTACATTAATTTATTTACTTCGGTGTAAACCTTTAAAAGTAGTTCCTAAAATCTTTTGAATGTTAGGGTATTTTAACATTTGCTTCGAATATTCTTTTATCTTCTATATTGTCAAATAATAGTAAAATATTAGGTTGCCTTAATCCCGCTGGCTGATACGTCATTGATTTCTGTCTGACCAACCGACTGGAAAATCGGCTAAATCTCCATAAAGAGCGGTCGGTGGCGCGAAGACTGGCTTGCTCTAATAGAAAAACAATGTTGGCTGAAATTTTATTGGTTATTATTTTGTTCCGTGTGCAACAGTTGAATTCAATTCATGTTAAGGCAATTGGCGCTTTTATATTTTAGCTGTTTTCATTATGAATATTTTCTGGTATAGAAATTTGCATTTGGCCAGTCGGAATTTGTTTTTTTTATTAATACAAATATTTAATATCTACCATTATTGTTTGCCAACTGTGTCTTTTTAATATATCATTAGTTTCAATTTTTTTTTATTTGGATCTGATATCGAGTGCTCGTTGGTGTGTACTAAATAACATTAGGACACATATTTGGGGACATTAAAACAATGTAAAGTGCAAGAAAGAAGAAATCATCAACTAAAAAATGTATGCATAGGGTTGGATCAGTCTAAAAAGATAGTTCAGGTCTAGTATTAGCAGTATTAGTACAGAAACAGGCGACGGCTAAAGTTACATACCGTATCTCTATTTCTGACGAGATTCTAGTCCAAACAGGCTTGTGAATTTTTCGTGTTAAAAGTAAATAATTAGCGAGAACATAAAGAGTCGGTGTGTTACAAAGTTGTGGCTGGTTTCATCTATAATTTCCCAGGTAAGAAATATACGATGTTTGCTATTTAAAACTTGTATTCACCAATCCATAAAGTTTCTTCTTCTTCTTAAGATGCCTTCTCCGTTACTGAAGGTTGTCTATAACTACAGCAAATTGCTCTCTATCTTGAGCTGTTCTTTTATATTTTAGATATAAAGTTTACATAACCTTAAAAAATTAATGTGTTTTGGTAGTCGTAAACATTGTTGTACCTTGCAACATTATGTTTGTTGTACCTTTGGCCTGGCCAGAGGTACAACTGGCAATGACCAAAGGTAAAAGACAAAACATTTTACTTTTTCTAATTTATCTGTAATTTCACTGGAAGTAGACACTAATGTAAGGCGAAATCGGCACTGACGTGTGTTTTTAATGCATAGACAATAAATAATTTTCAAATCAGAGGAAGCTCAGGGGTCACTTTGCTTTAATATGCACCACGGCATTAAGGCAATTTTTATCGCTCATGTGATTTATTAACCTCAGTGCACTTGGCTAATAAACTCTACAAAATTAAACTTTAATGCTTTTTTACGTAAATAATAAGTAAACTGACACCAAACTTCTTTACAGAAAAAATGCCACGAAGCAAAAGTGGAATAAAAAGAGACAAAGTGGATGTATGTGCTTTGCAGAAAGCTGTCGAAGACGTCCTCGAAAATAAGATTCCGGTTCGACAAGCTGCCAAAAAATATGATATTTGTCGATCAAACTTATCTAATCATAATCACATCGATTCACATCGAATTCATGTAAACTCCGAACGTCCTACAATCTAACACAACGCGAACAACGATGTTAAAAAAGTGTTTTTACTTAAACAAGAGTCATAGTTGGAGCAGTACTTGACACAGGCAGCGTCGCTTCATTATGAACTCACAAAAAAAGATGCATGAATCTTAGCATTTAATTAGATAAAAACCCCAGACAATTGGACTTCAAATGCAACTACAGGCAAAGAATGGCTGAGACACTTCATGAATCGGCATTCATCATTATCGTTAAGGAAACCCGATGCTACAAGCCTGGCAAGGTCAACCAGTTTTAACAAAGAAAATATTCAAGCTTTTTTCAACAATTTTAAAAGAGTAATGTCAAGCGATAAGGTTTCCCCTGCCAATATCTATAATTTAGATGAAACCGGGAATTCTTCAGTCCATGTCCCACCTAAGATAATAGCCTTAAAAGTTGTAAACAACTGAGTAGTATGACATCCGGAGAAAGAAGGATCAATGTAACTTTGATTGCTGCGGTTAATGCCATCGGTAACCATGAGCCGCCCATTTTGATATTCCCTCGCGTGTTTTTCAAGGACGACATGTTACATGGTGCACCACTGGGTTTAATTGGAGGCGCAAATCCATCAGGATGGTCAAACGAGAACATTTTTTTTACACTACTTGCAGCGTTTTATAGCCCACGTTAAGCCGAGAGAGCAAGAAAAAGTGCTACTAATACTCGATAATCACGAGTCCCCTATTGCAGTTTCCGTGGTTGATTTGGCGAAGGAAAATAATATTGTGTTATTAACGTTGCCGCCACACACCTCGCACAGAACTCAACCTCTTAACAGGACTGTTTTTGGACCATGCAAAACCTACTACAACACCATAGCTAATGAGTGGATGATGACCCATCCTGGACGTCCTATAAGCTTGTATGACGTAGCTGAACTCGTAGACAAGGCATTTGCAAAAGCATTTAACCCTGCAAACATTGTCAAAGGATTTGAAAACACAGGGATATGGCCTGTTAATGAAAATATATTTGGAGACCACGAATATCTGTTGTCCCATATAACAGATCGCCCAAATCCAGAATCAGAAGAGAATCCTAACACGGCATCTTGCTCATCAAGCCTTCAACTATCCGCAAATCCATCAACTTCAAACTAGACACCGGCACTTCCACTGTAGTCTAATGACAACAAGGCAAATAACGCTGACTTCAAAAGCCCGTTTGTAGTGCGCCCATTCACCAAAGCCGTAGCTCGAAAGACTTCTCAAAAGGGATGAAAGCGTAGTAAAACAAGAAGTTTGACAGACACCCCGGAGAAAGAGGAACTATTGCAAATTAATGTGAAAAAACCAAAGTCAGTGAAAAGGAAGGTTTTCTGCGATAGTTCAGATGAATCTGATGAAGAGATGAAAAATATAACAAAGGATTCAAGTGACGAGGATTTAGAAACTTTTCTGGCAAACAAAAATGAAAATTATTGATTAGAGCAACAGGAAAGTGTAGAAATACTGAGCTCTTCTAAGTTAAAAGAACGTGATTTTGTTCTCGTAAAATTGGCCTGTAAAAAGAATATGGCACATTATGTTGCCAAGATAGTTGAGATTTTAGATGACGAATACATGGTCAAATATTTAAAAACATTTATTGGAAACAATAAATTTGTCTATTCAGATGAGGAAGTCTCTTGTGTCTCCGAAGGCGACATAATAAAAAAACTGCCTTCACCAGATTTGGTTGGAACATCACAACGCCAACAAAATATGATGTCCTTTAATGTTAAATTTGATAGATACAATGTAAAGTAATCATGTTTGTCATCTTATAATTCATGTAATAAATAAGATTCCGTTCATTTGTGTTGTTTCTTCTTAATCGAAGGTAATTTGTTCTCCGATCACAGGTACAACACAGTGTCGTACCTTTTGTTGTACCACAGTTGTCGTAAGATATTGTTCTAATTACTCAGACATTTCTGTATCGTCTATAGATGAATATATTGCTTGAAAAAAATCTTTAGTGCTTGGTTTTACTAGAATATATGTATTTTAGACAGTTTAAAACAGAAAAATGTAAATACAGAAAAAATGGCAAAAATGAAATTAAAAAAATATATAAAAATAAATCGCAAAATTAGAGACGGGAAATTTCAGAAAGGATATTGCATACTTTTAACACCAGCCTTAGCGACAGTGTGTCCTTTTAGATACATACTAACCTCAACGCTGTGTACCAAAAAAGATACACAAGGTTCGTTTTGTTCGATCTGCTGTGTAAGTTTTTATGTGTAGAGAATAATGTTATGGCCTGAGCCAATTTGCTGGTATAACTGTGTTTTATCCTATACTAAAATCACAATTAAGATGCACTAGAAATAAACAATCCAAGACACTTGAATGTTACGAGGAACACTCCCAAATCATGATTTACAATGTATAAACGTTGTAAATCATGATTTGGGATTTATACAATGTATATACATTGTAAATCATTATTTGAGAGTGCTTCTTTGGAACATTTAACTTGTCTTGGTTTGTTTATTTCAAGTGCATCTTGATTGTGATTTTAGTATAGATATGAACAGGTAGGTTTTAAGTAACTAGAAATTCATATGAAAAGTGTTGTTGTAGCACACAACTATCTAAACCAATTTTTGAAATAATCAGTTAATAATTAGATATTATTATTATTGTATTTGAATACTAGAATGTGTTATAAAAATTATGTTTATTTTTGAAACAATTGATTTGATATTTAGTGCCTTGCATTATAACATTTTTTACAAATAGTATTGTCACACACAAAACATTTTGTGTTTACTTTGTTGAATCTAAACCCGGTTCAAAGTCTAGATCATTGTCTGGATCGCTGAAGTCGTCGCTTGAGAAATACATCGTAATCAAAGTCTACGAAATCCAAAAAAAGCATAGCTAAAATACTTAAAACGTATACAATAACACTATTTTGTTCGTAGAATTATTTTTTTTTACTTTCTGGGTCTGTTTTTTTAAATGATTAATGTTCTAAGCAAGGAAGTTGGTCAGTCGGAATCTAAAAAGAAATAAACATATGTTACATACAAAATGTGTATATGGTTGCTAAACTTGCGCTAAACTTCTCAAAAAACTTTATGCTAGACCAATGTATCGAAATTGATACTTGCTTAAAAAATACAAAAATAGACTGCAAATAAATAAAAAGATTGCTTCAATTACCCTAAAATAACAAAAAACTCATCCAAATTTGTCTAAAAGAATATTTTAGTCCAAAACGAAAATTTTGTAAACTAGCTTGGCACTAAAGATGTTAAAAATGTTTATAATTCCTTATATGTATTATACATGTAATACCAATATAGAAATAAAAATATGTTTAATTCGATTGGTGATAAGATCACCAATCGAATCGAATCAAAATATAATATTATGTAAGTTCTTACATAATCTTACATAATATTATAAAAATAAATAAATTTTAAATTATGTATCCCAGCTACATATATATCTGCCAGTGTTCACTTCTTTAGTCTACTGTTTAGAATTTTTTCTCAAAAAACTTGCCTAAAGTCAATCCAAATCAATATAAAAGCAATTTAAATTTTGTTTCAAATAACTGTTCGTTTCATGACATTTAGCTGTACAATAATACAACGTTTAGGAAAATCAAAAATAATGTGAATACTTCGTCGAAAGCCCTAAAAAACAAAACAGGTAATAAAAAACATAAAAATCAAGTTTACATTCACCTTTCGTCTAACAAAGAAGCAGAAAAGGGAAAATGAAAGGGAGCTTTTTAAGTTCATTGTCCCATCCACGCATTTCGAACCCAGCGGGAGTGGAGTGGAGTGGCAGTGTATTCGCGAAAATTAAAGAAAAGTGAAAGCGTCTTGACGCGTTCCGTCGTCGGCGTCATTTTCATCGTCTTAGTCGTTCTCGTAGTAGACGATAAGAAAACCAATCTTGACTGTAAGGTGTTAATTTCACGTACGATTTAATTTAATAGGCGAGGAGAATTGTCGGGTTTCTGTTTTTGCAAAAAAAATCAGAGTCGGTAATAAAGCATGGAAAATCTGTAGATGCTGCTGAACGAAATCTAACATATAAGCTTTTTAATTTGTTGTTGATCTATTACCAATCGGTATCACTAGTAGTATACAGTATGGGTCACATTTTTTTTAACTCATTTATTGGGCGATCCGTCAATAGTGACAATAAGCGTTTAAAAAGACCAAAATATAAATGTATCGGTGTAAATGAAAAAGTTTTTTTTTATTTTTGACATTTTGATAGAAATTTGTTTTTCGTTTTATAAACAGAATTGCATCATTCCTTAGTGACTTACAATGTTTTTGTAGGCAATAGGAAGTCAGTCAAATGCAGCTATGTATTTTTCTTGGCGTTTTTCAAAGACAATTTTAATTGACGATTTTATCGCCCCAGATTAATTCATGCTGGACGTGTCCTGAACTAAATTTATAATTGAGAAGTCCTCATCTCAGTGATTCAGCAAAAAGAAATATTGCTACTGAATGATTTGATGACCACAACAAATTAAGAAGGTGAAATGATCAAGAAACAAAAACAAAATAACCTCATGTGCTAGCAATCGCTTTTGATTATATGCAAACAATTCCGCAGCCCATGATTCCTGTACAGAAAACGGTGTATTTAAGACAACTAAACTAACTAAACTAACTTAGTGCTTAGTGATTTGCCGTTTTAGAATTTCAAACAAGAAAGCATACTCTAAATGTTTATTTACATAGCTACATTGCCTCGGGTAAAACCAGTCGCTATCTTTCTTTTTAATTCGTTTTTCTCTGTTTCAATAATAGTAATTATAAAATAATTACGGAGTTTTCAACAAGTATAGACCAGAGATCGACAGATCTTTTTAATGCTTTAAAAAAATATCTCCGGGATCCCCTTGGCATGGTACTACAAGGAAAGGGTATTCTTAGGTAATTTTTTACCTACGCTGCAACAAAAAAATCTGAGAATCGATCTGCGAAGAGATTGTAGACTGCGACATTTAACTTCGGCAATAGAGGCTGGAAACTAAAAAGTCTTGAAGTATTTTAAATAATAGTATACTGTGAATAAAAAAGTATGAACTAAATAGAAATTTTTCAATTGTGATCTCACTCACTCAATATTTACGTTTAGAGATTTAGAGAAAAAGGTTCAGTGGTCCCAAAAAATAATGCAAAGGACGACATGATGGTGTAACTGCCGCACATGAAGATGTTATTTTAATACAAGTTGAGGAAAATCCAGAAATTAGAGATCGAAGACAATCTGCCATGTACTCCACAATTTTAAAATCTTTCGTAGGAAATATCTTACACAACGAAAATGTATATCCTTTTAATTTTACAAAGGTATAAATACTGCTACAAGGAAATTTTCCTGCTTGTGAAGAATTAGCAATATGGTTACAAAATCAGAAAATCAAAACGATTGGTTTTTTCAGGTACATTTTTTTTTTTTGAAAAAGCTACATTAACAAAAAATAAAAATTTTTATGTGGATAATGCACAATATAATTCGTATGTTGATGACAATCTTCACGTTCTTCAAGAATTTAAGTATCAGTATAGGCTTCGCATTAGCGTTTGGATAGGAGTAGTTAACGATTATCTACTTGGGCTTGTGGAATTGCCTGCTCGTTTAAATTGTGATGATTACTTACATTTCCTGCAAAATGTTTTACCTAATTCATTAGATTATGTGCTTTTAAATGTTCGGCAAAACTTATGATTTTCACATGACGGCTGTCCAGCCCACTTTAGCAGGAATGTACAAGACTTCCTTGATAATAACTATGAAGACTACTGGATTGGAACAGGCGGCCAGCAAGGTCGCCGGATTTTAATTCTTGCGATTATTGGATTATTGTTTTTGGGGATACATAAAAGCATTCGGTGTTCTTTACGCAAAAGGGCAAATTTATGCATCGAGACTAATGGTCATCACATTGAGCATCTTTTGTAACTATCTACTTTTGATATTTGTTCTTTTGTGTTAGTTTCGCTCCATCATACTAAATAAAGAATTCGCACAGAAAGCAGTAGATGCAGCAGGGGGACTCTGTTCTTTGAATGAGCCCTTGTTTAATGGTGGTAAACTGCAGCCGCCACTTTCTTAAATATAAGAATGGGAAAATACTACAAACAACTGTGTTCTTCACATAGGTATTTTTACAGTATTTACCACAAGAGCATTAGACATCTCTAGGGCAATGCTGACTCTCTAAGACGTTAATGGTCAACTATTAGATCGAGCCCGAACACCTGTACTCGTAAAATCATTTAACAGCTTGCGTAAGGGTTTCTTCGTCTTGATACCACACACCGCTTGGTTTAATTTACTGTCCGAATTACGACTTTCACTCCCTTTTGCCTTTACTAAAAAATCAGTATTTGGCTCATCATCATCATCATCATCAATGGCGCTACAACTCTTCGTGAGTTTTTGCAGCGTTTATTATTGCCTTCCATGTTTGTCGGTCCTGTGCCAGTAATTCCCATTGTCGCACTCCCATTTTCTCTAGATCTTCTTTGACCCTAAGGCGATTGTCGTTACTGCGTATCACATGCCCTGCCCATCTGAGTCTATTGGCCTTTATATATCTGACTAGATTTTCTTTTCCGAATAGGGACTCTAGCTCGTTATTGTATCTGCCCCTCCATTCGTTTGTCACGCCGTCTCTGCAAGGGCTATATATTATTATTATTCGAAGAATTTTACGTTCCCACACCAGCAATTTATTTATTTCTGTTTTTGTTAATGTCCATGTTTCGCTTCCATACGCTCATCATATTTGGCTCATCCCATACTTTTAAAACGAAACACTCAAAATTTTAGTAACACAGACGTTCTTTGGTCATTTATATTTATTATAATTATTATTCGAAAACGAAAACATTGCATTTCAAACATAGGGTCATTGGTTACTTTAAAGCCATATTCCAGCCACAATTGTCAAATTGTGTGTAGCAGAGGACACAACAAAACTCCGGAGCGGGAACTCGCGACGCTTTTTTTTGATAGACACCATCTATACTTATCGTCACTCTTTGTTTCTTTAAAGTCATAGCCGTATCATCTAACAATATTACAGTACACAACTTTTAAAATTACAACAATAATATTTTCTAATAATAAAAACACAATTATAGAAGAAATTACATGAGAATGACACTTTTTATGATTAATAAGTTTTATTCTAAAATGGTCTGCTTTCTTAAATATATGAATCTCGTTTACCATTGTACCCATCTTCCTCCTTAATTTCTGTCTGGCTCTGCCTTACGAATATCTAACTTGGAAAAAAACGAAAAATTTTCACATTGATTTTTCCAGATAGTGGTATATTCTACCGATTTAAAGTAAGAGTACCTGTTAGTATCAGAATACCTGAAAATTTAATAATATAGTATAAAGAATGCTTAAAAGCGAAAGACAAAAAAGCTATGCATTAACATAACCATTGGCCTTCCCAAAACAAACGCCTATGACCAGTACTAGAAATTCGCACTTGATGGAATTGATTTAACTTTTGATAATTAATATTCGTACCAGTTTCCGTTTTTTTTTAAACATAAGCGTTCAAAAGGTATTAAAAAAACTAATTTCAATGCGACATTTTCAAAGAGCCCTAGTTGCCTTAGGAAGCAATTTTGGGACTAGGTTAAATTGTCTTAAAATTGTCAGAGAAATCTCCAGTCTTCGTTTGTCAAGAAAGTGTCTGGACACCCTGTATAATTTTTTGCCACACTTTTTGAGTGACTAAAAATTGTAATATCAATTTTATTTTTATTTTTAATTATTTGGTTATACCGTAGCACATAATTCAGTGGATTGACGATATTTTAGTTAAGTACTCGTTTTATTGCCAAACTATACATTGTTCGATAGCAACTCATAAAAACAATCGATCTAAAAATGAAATTCCCATTCCAATCCTGTACTCAATTAGCCTTAAAATTGCTTTTACCTTTTATATCCATATTAGTCGCTGTTGTCTACGTGTCAACTAGGTATTTACTGTAAAAACAAATTAAATCACATCAGGAAGTTCACTTTCGAAGAGTCGAAAGAATTGGGAATGAAACTTTAATTCCGTGAAAATTGTTCGAGCGAGTAATTAATGGTGCTTTCCCGCATGTAGAAAGTTAAGAAGGGAAGAGGAGCTTCCATTATTAGGGCACTTTCCTTGAAGAAAAATTTCAGCAAGATTTAATGGCGGATAGAGAATATACCCACCAAGAATCTAAATATTTTCAAATCATCAATGCGTGTATTTTTTATGTATAATCTAATGTAAACCGTTAATAAAATATTAGAAATAATTATATAATATATATATATATACATAATTGGTTGCTATTTGAACTTATTTATAAATTCAATTATTTTTATATTATAAAAAAAAATGTTTTCAAAATTATAGAAATTTTCGGAGAAACATTTGTTAGATCAAAACATTTTTATATTTAATATTTTGAACATGTAAGCAGTGATTTTTACTTACCAAACTAATTTTTATTTGGTAAGTTAACAAAAATTGTTTTTTCTTTTTAGTTCAACCTTGTAAGTATTTTGTCTTTTTTAGCTCTTGATAATAATTGTAAACACAATTGAAAGCTCGAGAATAAAAAAATAGTTAACCAATAGCCCTATTATTGACTCCAACCCATCCAAAACAGTTATATATTTGTTCCAAACGAGTCACAAGTACTTCTTTTTTCTTATATATACATATATATATATATATATATATATATATATATATATATATATATATATATATATATATATATATATATATATATAGCTGTAGCTTTCTCCGTGGTTGGTGTTAGTTGTTGCCCTGGAAACCATCAGGGTCTTCTAACTCTAATGCCAGAAATTGGTCGCATTGCTCCTGTAGTGATCCTTTCTCAAGTTAATATGCTCCTTTTCTAACTTGGCTGCACCGTACTAAACACGACCAATAGTCAGAAATACGTATATACGGTTGCCTTCCATCGATATGCCATATTTGGTTTTCTGTTTTGCGAGACATGCCATTACTTTTTACTTATATATATATATATATATATATATATATATATATATATATATATATATATATATATATATATATATATATCATCATCATCATCATGTGCAGCTTTATCAACCGTTTCCAATTACGGTGCAGCCTCCCTTATTTCAATGTTATTTTATGTTCTTATTATTATTCGACGATGTCTTAGTTATACGTTGTTCTAATAATTTGCGCTCATTTGCGCCCATATTTTTCTATCTTGTGCTATTCGAGACCACGTTGTTCCTGTTAATTTTCTAATATCATAATCCCATCTGAGATTTGGGCGCCCCTTTGGTCTCTTAGCGTTCCTGGGGTACCACATAGTTGTTCTAGTGGTCCATCTGTTATCTGTTCTTCTTGCCATATGTCCTGCCCATTGCCATTTCAGGGATTTTATTCTTTGGATTACATTAGTCACCTGGGTTTGCCTCCGTATCCATTCAATTCTTTTACGATCCCTCTTTGTTATCCCTAGCATACATCTTTCCATTGCTCTTTGAGTTACTTGGAGTTTCGACGTTATTTCTCTCTTTAATATCCAAGTTTCACATCCATATGTCAAGACGGGTAATATGCATTGATCAAATACTCTCTTCTTGAGGTATAGTGGCATTTTGGACTTGAAGACTATGGAATTTCGTCCGAATGCTGACCACGCTTGTTTTATTCGTCTGTTGATTTCCGGAAGTAGTGATCCCGATTTATGTATGAGCTGTCCCAGGTATATGTATTCATCTACTACTTCTAGCGAGGTTTCATTAATTTTTATTTCCACGTTGGCGATCAGATCATTGCACATTATTTTAGTCTTTGCTAGGTTCATTTTTAGGCCTACCTCATTGCTGGCTGTATTAAGGTCATTAATTTGCAGTTGTAATTCTTCAGGACTTCTAGCAATTAGAATGATGTCATCAGCGAATCTAAGATGGTTTAGGTATTCTCCATCTATACATAGACCTTGGTTGTTCCAGTCTAATTTCCGGAAGATATTTTCTAAGGTTGCAGTGAAGAGCTTAGGGGATATGGTGTCTCCTTGTCGGACTCCTTTCTGAGTGGGAAATTCTGGGGTATTTTCATATATGCTTACTCTAGCTGTGGCCTCTTTGTATATATTTGCTAGCGTTTCGACATATGGTTTATCTACTCCTTGGTCGACAAGTGCTTCTATGACTGCTCTTGGGTATACGGAGTCAAATGCTTTCTCGAAGTCTATGAATGCTAGCGCCAGTGGTAGATCATATTCTTTTGTTCTGCTCATTACTTCCCTTAATGTTTGAATATGATCCATTGTGCTGAAGCCACTTCTAAAGCCTGCTTGCTCTCGGGGTTGTGCAGCGTCAAGTGTGTTCTGTATTCTGTTGTTAATGATTTTGGTGAATACCTTGTATATCACAGGTAGCAAGCTGATCGGTCTATAATTTCTAATGTCTTCCTTGCTACCTTTCTTGTGAATAAGGATTATGTTGGCTGAATTCCACTTTTTTGGAATATGTCTCGATTTTAGGCAGTCTGTGTATATTTTTGCTAGGATTTTCCAAGTTGTTTGACCAGCAATCTTTAGAAGTTCGGCTGTAACACCGTCATTACCGGCTGCCTTGCCGTTCTTCATGCTCTTAAGAGCTGCCTCTACCTCATCCACGAGAACATCTGGTACATCTTCTTGAACCGCAATTTCTTCTTCGTCTATTTCTTGTGCTTCCGGAGCTTTATATAGACCCTCATAGAATTCGGTTACATGTTTTATTATTTCATCCCTATTTGTGATCCTTTCGTTGTTGTTTCCCAATGCTATTATTTGCTTTCTACCGATTGCCAACTTCCTCTTGGTTTTCCTATAGTTTTTATGGTTTTCGATTGTATTTTGTACAAGTCGTTCATTGTAGGTTTTTATATATATATATATGCCTGTGTGTTCTTCGGAAAGATTTCTGCGGTTAGTTTAATTAAACCTAGAGCTAGGATTAATACTATTATAATTTTAATATTAAATTCACCAGTCTTCCGGGTTGAACCGTGTTGATTTTCATTGCACCGAGCTTTCAACTTCCTCTTTGACGTCTTTTTAAGGGCTTCCGCGGTGTTAGTCTCCCGAGACCAGACACTACTACACTGATCAATATTCACTTCACTACTACCACTGGATAATAAAATAAAAATAAAAATAATATATCTAACATTTCAAATTTAATTATCACATTTCTTCTTTTCCGACGTCCCGCTCTTGCACCGCCTGCTTCCGGTTGTTTTTCCTTTCGGGTCCTGATTTTCTATTGGTGTGTTCCTGTCATCTTCTTCTGTAGGTACTTATTTTGGCATTGTACCAACTGCCCTGATTGGTTGTTCTTCGGCAACCATCCGGCTAGACCCTGATCAGATGGTCGATCAGTTTATGGGTATGTCTGTACATCCTCTGGATCCTGTTCTTCTCGAGGATATCCCTGGTCTTACGGAGTCTTCTTGTGGCCTGGTTGAAGAAGTATCTTGTTCTTTTCAAGGCCACCTCCCTCAGTGGTGTGTACTGGAGCCTTTCTTTGACGGTTGCATTTGTTATTCTGTCTTCCCATGTTGATCCATCTATTATTCGGTAACATGACGTTTCTGTTGCGTCTAACTTCCTCCAGTTGGTCACCACTATTGAACTCCATACTGGAACTGCATATAACATCACCGATCTAACATAGGCCTGGTATAACTGAATCTTCTTGGGCTTCGGTGGACTGGTCCTGAAAATATAAGGGAGTATTAGTTTTTTAGCTGCATTGGCTTTTACCTTAGTTTTTTGTGTATGCAACCGGAAGTTGAGTTTCCTATCGAGGTGGACTCCTAGGTACTTGACTGAATTTGTTGCCTGGATCCTGTTTCCTCCTACTGTGATTTCGTTTGCTGGTGGATTCTTTTCCTGAGTAAATATGATGCACTGCGTCTTCTCCGCGTTGATTTTTATCTTCCATTTGTCCGTATAGTCTGTGATTTTTTCTAAGTGGCTTTCCATGTTCCTGATGATTCTCCTGTCATCTTTTCCGGTTGCATACACTGCTGTATCGTAAGCGTATAGGGCTGTTGATGTTCTTGGATCTGTTGGTAAATCTGCAACAAAAATATTGTATAATATTGGAGATAGGATGCTGCCTTGGGGCATCCCTTCCTGGATTTCTTGAATTGTTAACTTCTTTTGGTCCGCTGAAACTTGAAAGGTTCTATTAGATAAATATATATCGCAAATATTGATTAAATAATGAGGAAGCCCAGCTTTGTCTACTTTGTAGATTAGTGCCTTTTTCCAAACTGTGTCATAAGCTTTTTCGATGTCTAGTATGGCTAATCCTGTCCTTTGTTTCCTGTTAAATCTTATCTTCGTGTCGCTGATTATTCTCGCTAATTGAAGTTCACAGTTCCTTCCTTTCCTGAATCCGAATTGTTCTTCTTGGATTATTCTTCTTCTTTCTGCATGTTTCATCAGCCTTTTGTAAATGATTTTTTCCAGAATTTTTCCTATGGTTTCGAGGAGAGAAATAGGCCTGTAACTTTCCGGTCTTCTTCCATCCTTCCTAAGTTTTAGAAGTGGTATGATGTTTGCGTGTTTCCAGTTGTTTGGGAAATGTCCCTTTTTTTGGCAGTATTTGAATATATAGTACAATTGTACTACTATCTTCTTTGGTAGTTCCTTCAGGGTAATGTTATGGATTCCTTCTGGTCCTGGTGCTCTGCTTCCTTTTAGTTTCCTGATGATTTTTCCTACTTCGTTAGGGCTGGTGTAATGTTCTTCTTCTATTTGGAATTCATTTCTTCTTTTAATCCTGTTGTATTCGTTGTTGACTTCTTCTCTGGTTGTTGCGTCCGACATGTCCTGGTTTTGCCTATGTGTAGCTGCTATTTTTCTTGCTGTTGCATCCACTTTTTGTTGTGATTCGTAGTGTGTTCCCTTGTTGTCTATTATTTGTGGCATCTTTTGTTCCGCTCTTCTTTTGGCTTTCAGGATTTTCCATACGTTTCCTTGGTTTTCTTCGGCTTTTTTGATGTTGTTATGCCATTGGTTTTCAGTAAGACTTCTCAGTCTTACCCTTATTTCTTCGGATAGTGTGTCTCCGTATTCTTTGAACTCCTGTCTTCTAGTTCTTTGGAACGCTCTTCTGGCCTTATTTCTGTCTTTGATGATGTCTTGTAGTTCCGTAGGGACGATTAGTCCTTTGTTGTTCGTCATTGATTTTGGTATGTTATCCTCCATGGCCTGTTGTATTTTTCTTGTAATTTCTTCGATTTTCCTTTCGACTTCTTCTATTGATTGGAATTCCCTCTTCATTTTGATTTGGTTAAGTTGTCTTTTGTAGTTAGGCCAGTTAGCATCTTTCCATCGCCATCTTTCAACTGGTTCTATAGTAGGAAGATATACTCTGGATGTCATCCTCCCTGTAACTGGTTTATGATCCGAACTGCATTTAAAGTTGGCCCTTACATCTTCCATAATGACTTCTTTAGTGATGAACAAGTCCAACGTAGAGTTGTTGTGATCTCTTTTAGGGCTGATTCTTGTTGGTTCATCTGGTGCGAATAACATCTTGTTTCTGTCTTCACAATATCTTAGTAATATTGTACCCGATCTTGTATCCGTGTTACATCCCCATGATGTGTGTTGGGCGTTAAAATCTTCTGCTAGGACTACAGTTGGTGTTGAGTTGAGCATGGCATCTAATTCTTCAAGTGCTGGGTCTTCACTATGTTTTCTGTAAATGGAAAAGATATTAGTATTACCTACTTTTATACCTACATTTTCAAATTGATTAGTATCTAATACAACCTGATTCCATTTTATGTTGTTTTTGACGTATATTGCCACTCCTCTGTTGTTGGATATGTCCCTTCTTCCATATCCATCATAATTTGTGATCCTTGGCAGTTGTGTGGTCGTCATGTAGAGGGTACCACTAGAAACAGGAGACGGTTCATTTATACCGTCGATTGGCGCGGGAGTTGGCCCGAACATTTCTGACAATGGGATTTTGATTCGCCCTCTCCATCCTCGAATTCCGAGAAGTAACTTAGTTTTTCAATACTCTTAAAATTTTCAGAGGTCTTGTGCGAAAATGAGTGAGAAGAAAATATGTTCAGAGTTGAATGTGGGGAGAAGTACAGTGAATGACTGGCGAAGGGATCAACGTTAACCGAGGATTTCTGCGCCCAAATGGAATCAGATTAAAAAATCTAAACCCTAGATGCACTAAAAAAACGAAATTCGCGATAGTAGATGAAGCTCTTTGGTTATGGTTCCTTCAAGAACGGCGAAGGGGCACACCTATAAGCGGCCCGATTCTATGAGAAAAGGCTTTATGTAGAGAAGCAAAATTATAGACGGAGGCGAATTTATTGCAAGTGAAGATTGGCTGACTCGCTGGAAGGCACGTCACGAAGTTAATTATGCACAGGTAAGTGGAGAAAAATTGTCCGCTGACGCTTCAGGTGCAACTGATTTTACCTCCAAGTTTGTAGAAATTATGAAAATTATCCAAACGTTATCCGAAGATGTCCAATAACAGGCCGAAGATATAGAAGAATGGATGAACTTAAAAACGAATTTTTGACAGACGACGAAATAATTACACTAGCAACACATGAAGAGCTCTATGAAAATGAGGAGACTGATGATCATGATGTTGACGGAGAGCAAAAGGTCGGCCACACCGAAGCTAGGGTTGCAATGGAGATGGCATTGAAGTATATTGAACAACAACCTGGGTCATCTTCAATAGACGTCTTGGTTTTTAAAAATTGGAGAGATATATCTTTTAAAAATTCACTTGTCAAGAAACAGAAGAAAGTTACCGATTTTTTTATACGTTATATTTTATACTTTACCGATTATTTTTACTGTATACTTCGTAATCTTTATTAATATACACCTTCCTGTACATGTGTTTGATATGTATGTATGTACTTGATTTTTCTCATGAAAATGCCTGCGCGGATTAACCGGCCATTTGGTCAACCGGCCAGGCTCTGGTCTCGAGGTGGCGGGTTAAGAGGAAGTCTACAATAAATACAAATTTAAAACATACATTTACGTTTCTTAAAAAATACCTTATTTCTAAATTTCTTTCTAATAAGTATGCAGTCCCTAATGCATGAAACGTTTATTATAGTAAATTATAAATGTAATTAGCAAAAAGTAACTAATTACAATGCTTACTTGTGTGCATTTAAATACCATTACAAATGATCTATTTATTTAAACAATTAGTAAGTCGTTACATTATTTGTTAAATTTTTCCTACTACTTACGCAACAATAATACAATGCAGCTAGTTTTGGCGGACCCAACATATATGATTTGTACTTCGTGCATTAGAAATTTACAATAAATACTCTCGTTGTTTTTACTTAAGCAAAAACTGTAGTATTTTTTCAATATATCAAGATATCCTGTCTCGTACATGAAAACGATATTTTTTACGTTAGTGTATACTTTTTATTTTCTACCTTAACATTTTCTCAGATCTTACCTCAAATGCTTAAATCCGGTTCTTAAAAGACAAAATTTATGTTACAATAAAGCAGCTTAAAAATTATCCTGTGTTTTTCAGTTCAGTACATAAAAATGCTCTCAAAATATATTTACTACGACACTACGTCTGAATCGTCTTTTATCTTAATAATGTACTTCTAGATGGTCCTCCACACCTCATTTGTTTTACTAATATACAGATCTTTCGCTTTTTTTGACCTCTTAATGTAAAATTTGTGTATTTAAGAATTATATTTTTTTATTTCTCTGATATGAATGTAAAAATTATCGTACAGTATAAAATTTAAATTAATAAAATTGAAACTAAACACTGGATTTAATTTCCAATTATACAGTTACATCAATTTTATTAGAATAATTAATGTTTTAAATTTTTTTTGGTGTGGAAATCATTTTTATGCTTAAAACACGTTTTATTAGTTTTGTATCTAAGTAAAGACAAATAATGGACTAATAAGGGGCAAGACCAGTGATCTTCCTCTATCTATTCACATATACATATAATATGTAGAAAAACGACTAGAAAATAGTAGAAAAGTAGATGTCGAAATATTGCTAATATGTAAATTAACACCTTATGTACTGTACAAGTATATAGTACTGCCACGAGTACCATTTATGGACTTAGGCAATTGTAGTTCTCTGCTATGTGAACATATATTGTACACACAAGTTTTATCAATGTTTTGGTCATGTGTTCGTGGTGGGTACACATTTACCGTGTATATAAATAGGAATATTATAAAGTCTGGCGTAGAACTATAACGTTAAGAAATATTGTATGATTTTTTTTTAATTTCTAAAGTTTTAAAGGATAATAAAATAAAAATTAACTATACATTAACTTTTTTTAATTTTTATGATAGTAGAGCATCAAAATTAACGTAGAATGTAGTATTTTTCAACTAGAAAATTAAGTACTAAGATTCAATTTCATTGTATATGTTTTAGTTTTTTTTTTTGTGAAAACATAGTTGGCGAAGAAGTATTCCAAATACATTAAACATGTTACTTGTTTTGTGTGTTTTGCAGCATAATTTCGACCGTGTAGTTCAAAGTTTTTTTTGTAACAAATCGTGCAACTACCTCTTTTGTTCAAAACATTTTGAGTAAGTTCATGTTTCGTTTGAACTTGTACAGGTAGGGGTAGATTACTACTATAAAGAAGTTACATGCACACATTTTCTTTGAATTTTATTTTGGTTGGTATTACTGAAAATAATTAGAGACCATTAGTACCATTTGACAAACTTTCGTAAACAGTTTGAGTAAGCTGTCTTTTGATCTGTCCACAAACGATTTTGCGACATGTCGAGTTATTGTACTTGACAATGGTTGCAGGTTTTCTTTTAGGGCCTTCCCTATGCGCTACTCTATTATATCTTCACTATGTTTTGTAGACAGACAAAGTATGTCTCCGTTGTCATGCCACTTTGTAACTACAATATTATTTTTGTTTTGTTTGGCAATAATATATCCTTTCTTGAATTTGGCTTTTACCATCAAATCCATAAAATATTTCCATTTTACCATAAAATCTTTGGGAAGATTTTTTCGGTTTTTTCTCAACGTTTGTATGATATGAATGGATCTAGTTTCTAAAATTTTAGTTTAGGTTAACTGATGTATACCAGTTGCCCCTAACAAGAGTCCTACAATGTTCCAATAGGGGTTCAATTATTTCCATAACTACCCTTTCAGCAACCGTTTGTCCATTAATCTTTTCTTTACCTCAATATATTTTAATTGTATTGGTGTAGCCTTCTAACAAACAAATTTTAAACTTTATTAATAAATAAACTTTATTACAAATGTATGAAGTTCTCCTTTCACGTATTATCGAAAAGATAACTTGCCTCTAAAGAGGATTATCGTTTAATCAAGGCAAACAGTTGAACCTGGAATCATACATCGATGAAAAGTAGCCTTCATATCATTGACAAGATATTTAATTTTATGAAAGTTGTCATTTTGAGGACACTTGTCATTATTTGCTAGATGAAAAATGCGCAAGAGAAATTCGAACCAATTTCGGGGCATGTATTTAGCAATATTATCACTTTCATATGATGAAATTTTGCACTAGTAATCAGCTAATGATGGATTTTAGTCTAGTCCCATTCAAAAAAGAAGCACTATCAATGTACGCATTTCATTGTAGTAAGTCTCTTTCCAATAATTAAAATGTGCCTCTATTGTAATTGTTTCATTTACTATTATAGTAAGAATTTGTTGCTCTGCATACCTATTTGTTTCGATAACAATCATATTTATAACATCTTCAAAAACAAACAGTTCAAAGAAAACAGTTTATTCTTACCAGCCATTTCATTTTTTAAATTTTCAAGAATGCCAAAGTTCCAGAAAGTTCAAAGGACAATCTAAAATTGCAAAATTTTCGGAAACAAGTCCCCAGTTTAAATCTTGTAAAGAATTTTCTTCTGGCTTAACAGTATCTGCCAAAAAATCATCATCTTAAGTAAAAGAACTTTCTGATTCTTTCTCCATTAGTCGAGATGACTGAACACGAGATGGTCCTGCAGAAGTGTTAGATTTTACCTCTCGTACAAAAGAATATCGATATATAGTCTATTTTCAGATAATGCTTACTCTATTTATTTTGCGCAAATCAAGGTTTCATGAAAATTTAAATGATATATTTATAATAGGTAGAACAAATGTAAACTTTATGTGAAGTCAATCTAATAGTAAAAAAATCAGATTATACAAATTAAATTTTATTTAATAAGATTTTAGTAAAAAAAACCTTCTCAAAGTTTTCCTTTTTTCGCTATAGGTTCATTGTCGGATTCACTCATTAAAGCTGCATCTATATTATATGTTGGATTCATATCTGAATCTGAATAATCAGAAAAATCATCACTCATATTCATTTTTCTAAACTCCTCTTAACGGAAATCTTTTCAGCTTCGATCTCCAACTCTAAAGAACGAATTTGTTTGTTTTTGTACGTCAAATTTACTTGTAACTGTAAGTATATTCTTTATTTAACTTAGATTCATTCAACTTACATTTTATTATTTATTTTGTCAATATTACATTTACATATATTAAGTAATTGTTTTTTGATTGACTTGTTTAGTAAAATTTTTTTATTGAAACTGATTCATAGAATCTGCTTCATTCACAGTTCCAAATGCTATGAACCTTGGACTGTGGAAGTTGAATCAATCTTCACCTGTTAGCTGGCTAACCAGTCACAACGTAGATTTTATAATATATGATATTTTGGATTGACCTCGCTTGCTTTGTTCATTATGTTTCTCAAACAATTACTGGGGGGAAAATGGTGATGTTAACCACCATTTCCTTTCATGTTTTGGCTTTTTAATGACAAGTTGTCACCCAAATTTATCATATTCTTCAAATCTACCGCTCTATTGCACTAGAGGTTGGTATTTCGCCTTGCTGTTCTGTCATATTTTGACCTCAAGACCACTGTCTTTTCACGTTGTTGGCGTGGGTGTTACACCTGTTACTTTCATTTACCTGCGGCACCTAGTAAGCTAATGACTGGTAACTTCATTTTACTTTTAAATATTATATTTCAATCTTAATGTATTCAATAATGTTACCTAAAGTCAAAATTAAATTTAACTGATAATATACTGTTGGACGTGCATCTTATGATCTTTCTAGTTCTCTACATATTAATATTAATGTTTTTTACTTAAGTTTCTTACAAAAAATTTTTATATACATGTAGGATTATCACATGTTCTATTGCTGTGATAAGTTTGTTAATTTGTAAACTGTACCTACTTTCAATTTATTGTTTATACATCTTGATCTTAAAATGTCTATTGTCGTAAGCTTTTTCACACATTTAATATCATTGACTGCTACATGTCTTTTTAAGGTAACACACATGTAATAACTTTTCTATGGATGTTTGGTTTTTCATATTGTTCTTTTTAGATGAACTGATAATGCTTTCTGAGTAGACAGCGAAACGTCTTCAATAAATAGATGAAGTAGCCACCTTCTTTGTCATTTATTTCTCCACTTTGACCGAAAAACCCACCACTCTTCGAGTGTTCCTTAATATATATACATATATATATATATATATATATATATATATATATATATATATATATATATATATATATTTATTTATATATATATTTATATATATATATATATGTATATATATATATATTTATATATATATATATATATATATATATATATATTTATATATATATATATATATATATATATATTTATATATATATATATATATATATATATATATATACATACATATATTTTATCTTCTTTTGTAATTCTTTTGGCAAAGCTTTTCTACCGCAGTCAGTTTTCCCAAAAGAAAGCAATGCTAAAAAGTAACAACAAGACGATTAATTTTATAAGTTGGTGGCCAGATAGCATGATCGCTGAGCGTGTTATATCTGACATTGTAACTAATTTAGAGGCTAAATTGCTTTATTTTTAGATAAACAAACGTTCACGGCTATACAGAATGTCTGATTTTTTATTACTTTTATTAAATGTCGTTTAAAAAATTGTTGTTTAGCAGCATGGAATTTTTTAAAACGTTAAATGATTATTTAATGTAATTGTTTATTGGTTACATTTAAAATGTTATTGAAAGAACCAGCACTTTAAAAAATTATATAGGTTTAAGCTGATTACAGCAGTTTCTCTGAACTGCTGACACGTATTTTCTGAACACAAACACGAAAACTGTATCTGCGGGTCTGCTTATGTATACGCCGCCTTATACGTTATTATAGTATAGTTTATCTATTAAAATCGATTACTGGCGTAATTTAGATATAGGGAGACTAGTAATATAATATTTATTAACATCGACAACTTTTTGCCACAAATGGAACAGAATTCGTTAAATAATCCAGTGATATATTTTGGGAAAAAATAACAAATAACGGGAAATCCGATGTTTGAACCGAATATGTCATTCAAAATAGCAATTAGAATATGTGCATCTGTTTTTATATCAATCCGGATCTTACCGTTGGCAGTTGTTATTAAAATTAAAGTTTCTTATCTTTAATTCTAATGACAGCTGTCCGAAGAAGTTCTTATTATGAGAGGAGTTCGACCGAGATGTGTGCTCTCTTCGCTTTTGTTTAATTTATACGCAGAAAAAATGTTCGTAGAAGCTGTGGAAGACGGAACAGAAGGTATAATAGTTTGTTAACGGAGTAGTCATCAACAACTTGAGATATGCTGATGATACAGTTTTGCTACCAACGGGTAAATATGTTTTACAGATACTGGTAATATATAGTAAACAATTAGGTAGAAAGTTATTACAAAGAAAATCAAATGAATAGTCATCAGTCAAAAAAATATAGCTAACAATCTAACTGATATCACAATAGATGGAAAGGTAGTGGAGAAGGTATAATCATATAAATATTTGGAATTTTGGATGAATGACCAGTGGGACTTATCCCAAGAAATCCAAAGCAGGATAAAGCAAGCCAGAACATTATTAAGAAAGATGCAAAAGGTATTAACCAATTCCCTTAAGAATGCGATTATTATGCTGTCATGTCGTCAGCATTCTGCTATATGGAATGAAAGCATGGGCTCTTACTAAAACACTATGTAACAGAATTGAGGCTTCGGAGATATAGGCGTATGGCTAAATGTTGGTGAATAGACAGAGTGGAGAATGGAGTAGTTTTACAGCGTCTAAACAAATAAAGGGAGGTTGTCAATATCATAAAAAAGAAGAAAATTGAAGTACTTTACCCACGTAAAAAGAATTATTCTGGGAAAAATAGAGAAACATGGTTTTGGAGGACAAAGAACATCCTGGGTCAATAACCTCCACCAGTGATATGAAGTTAGCACTACGACACTATTTAGGTCCGCTGAGGGTAAAGTAAAGATCATACGACTGTACGTCAATGTTTTTGGAGAACAAGGCAGTTAAATTAAGACACAAAAGAATTTTCTCATAAACCTAAACAATATACTGTAAAAAAGTAAAACTCAACTTGGTAAAAAAGTAAACCTAATAAAAATAACTTAAGAAGAAATGAAGTATTAATCGGTATATCGTAGATACGTAAAAAAGAAACACGAATTGGTATTATTCTTTATTCTTTATTTAGTATAAATCTTTGTTTTGGTGGTTTGCTTATTATTGCTTATATACTGATTTTTTAAGAAATAAATACTTTTGTTCATTACTTTTTGTTCTTATTTTGAAAAACAGAAGTGGTCAAGAATGTGCACTGGTAAAAAAATCGGCCACCCCTTTCATCTCAAAGTTCAAACTTGAAATTTTTTTTAACATGGTAATATGCTATTTTTTGTATATATAACTCGTACATAACATTCTTGATATGTACGAGTTAAAGGGTTAAAGATATTGATAAACATATTATCTTTGTCTTTAAGTGCCATCTCCGCCAGATGGACAATCATCATAAAAACTCGGACATTAGAGAGAGCTATTCTAAAAAGTTCATTTGTTGTACATAAGCACCTGTCTCTCATGATGAGCAGCCATGATATTCTAGGTCTTCCTACGATCTTCTTTCCTTGGATCTTTTCCTGTATAATCAGTTGGACAAGGTGTATGTCTCTTCACGTTTAATGTGTCCGATGTTTCTAGTGTTCTTGTTTTGTTTGTGTTTAAAATTTTCATTCCTCTATTATTTATTATTTATTTATTTATTTTCAAAAACAGAAGTGGTCAAGAATGTGCGCTGGTAGAAAAATCGACCACCCCCTCCGTCTCAAAGTTCAAACTTGAAATTAATTTTGATATGGCAATATGTTAATTTTTGTATATATAACAAACTCGTACATACCATTCTTGATATGTACGAGTTAAAGGGTTAAAAATATTGATAAACATATTATCTTCGTCTTTAAGTGCCATCTTCGCCAGGTGGACAATCATCTTAGAAACTGGTAGATTAGAGACAGCAGTTTTAAAAAAGTTTGTTTGTTATACATAAGCACCTGTTCCTTAGAATGAGCAGCCACGATATTCTAGGTCTTCCTACGCTCTTCTTTCCTTGGATATTTCCCTGTATAATCAGTTGGACAAGGTGTATCCCTCTCCACATGTAATGTGTCCGAGGTTTCTGGTGTTCTTGTTTTGTTTGTGTTTAAAATTTTCATTCCTCTATTAATCCATCCTTAAATCTTTTTGTTTGTGACGTGCTCTGTCCACGATATTTTTTAAAAAATATCCTTTTCTACACCCAAAACTCGAAAGATTTCAGTTTTTTCATTGATATCGCATTCAGAATCCAAGCTTTCATTTTATAAACAAATAGAGAAAATGTAACACCTCGCCAATATAACGCGTTGCTCTAACTTTAAATCTTTTTACTTAGTCCTATTTATTAGAAGGTTCTCATTGTTTTTTTTTTGAGTTTTTTATATTCCGATAAATTTCGTCTTCTTGGCCTTCATTGTTAGACCGTGTATATACTATACCATTGTGGTCTCTCTTCTCTTTGTCAACCATTTTCCATCCACTCCTGAATGTAGGTCTCTCCCAATTGCTTCCATATTTCTCTATCTTGTGAAAATCTAATCCACTGTTTGCCTGCCACTATTCTTATGTCATCTACCCATCTTTTTTGAGGTCTTCTCATGCTTCTTGTTGTCGTCCTTGGTCTCCATTCTAGAATTCTCCGTGTCCACCTGTTGTCATTATATCGGGCTACGTGACCTGTCCAGCGCCATTTGATTTTTGCAATTTCTTCAACAATATCCCTAATCTTCGTTCTTATCTCGGTGTTTCTAATCTTGTCTCTTAGTGATATTCCAAGCATGATTCGTTCCATTGCTCTTTGCGTTGTTTCTAATTTTTTAGCAGATTATTTGGTAAGGGCTACTGTCTTCAAGCCGTAAGTACAAACTGGTAGTATGCATGTGTTATACACCTTTTTCTTTAAGTTTGCAGGAATGGAGGTGTTTTTTAAGATATATGCTAATTTGCCGAAAGCGCCAAATGCCAGTTGTGTTCTTCTTTTAATTTCAGCATCTTGATTTGGTTTTTCTAGTTTGATAACATGACCTAGATATACATAATGTTCAACGTTTTCTATGGTATGATTTTGTATTGTTATATTTGTCTGGTCTCGGCTCAGTATTTTTGTTTTGCTGTAGTTCATTTTTAAGCCTACCGCTCCTGAAACTGCATTTAATTGTTGTAACATATCATTTAGTTCTTGGATATTATCGGCTATTTAAACTATGTCATCTGCGAATCGCAAGTGGTTTAAGTATGATCCGTCGACGTTGATACCCTTATTGTTCCATTCTAGTTTCTTAAAAATATCTTCCTAGAGCAAGGGTAAATAGTTTGGGAGAGATGGTGTCTCCTTGTCTTACTCCCCGTTGTAGTTTTATGTGATTAGTTTTTGTACTTTCGTCCAGCTTTATCTGCATGGTGGCATTTTCATATATGTTTTTAATTATGTTAGTGTATCTTGAATCTATACGTGCATTTTCTGGAGATTCAAGCGCTGCCCATAATTCGATGGAATCGAATGCTTTATGGAAATCGACGAACGCCATATGAATTGGAATATTATACTCGGTGCATTTTTCTATCAGTGTTTTTACGATGTGCAAGTGGTCTATGCTACTAAAATGTTTTCTGAATCCAGTCTGCTCGATAGGTTGATAGAAATCGAGCTTATGTGTTAGGCGGTTGGTTATGATTTTAGTTAGTAATTTAGACAGATGTGAGATCAAGGATATTGGTCGGTAATTCTCGATGTTTGCTTTGTCTCCTTTCTTGAATAGTAAAATGACTTCGGAGTTGTACCATTCTTGAGGAATCTTTCCTTTATCAATTACTTTATTAAATAAAATATTTAATACCTGTTCTATTTTTCTTCCCACCGGTTTTCAACATTTCTACTGTTATTGTATCCTCTCCTGGACATTTATTCGTTTTTAGTTGATTTAGGGCCATTCTTATTTCATAGTCGGTTATGTCCGGTATTTCTTCTGAGCCAGTGTTAATTATTGTTGACTCGCTATGATATGTATCCCTGTCTCACCCATTTTTGTAAAGACTAAAGGCATGAAACAAACCAAAAATAAAAATTAAATAGATAAAGACCAGGATGATTATTTGCCTGATTAGATAGATAATAATATCGATAATTTTGTTTTATCTATTTAACGAAACAATATACATAAAAATAAAAAATTAAAAATCATCTCCTTGAGAAATCTTACGATACATATTTCTTAAGAACAGAAATCATTTCTTTGTTTATTATGTGAAGAAGGTCGATAATTTTGTTTACATTCTAGAAATATTATAATCCTGTCTCACTGAACAACGTATTAATAATTCCTTTTCTCCATATTACCAGGTAATTTTAAGAAGAGCATGGCAATATTTTCTTACTTCTGTTTATTTTCTTTATGTTAGTATGTTTAAATTACCAACTCTATACTGCTCAACAGTTGTCGTGTAATTTTTGTGTCATCCATGGTCCATGTTATTGTCTTTTTTTAATGGATGAATAATATTGGTCTCTTTCTTAAGATACTTCTTAATAGGTGATCTAGGCCGCTTCATGCACGTCTTCTACTTTTTACGTTCAGAATGCTTGTTGATTGTTGGTAATCGCTTTTCTATCAAGACGTGGTCTATTTGGTTCACAAAAATCCTTCAAATCAGGGGTTCCCAAACTTTTTTACCATACCTCCTTTTGTTGAAATGAAAGTTTCTCGCGCCTCCCATCCCTTAACAAAAAATTGTATTTATTTATACTGCCATAAGATACAATATCAGTTTTTATAAAATACAAAAATTATTAATAAAATAAATATAGATTAAATTGGTTAGTGAGATGGATGTGCTTGCATTTTCTTTACTAGAATGGGTATTCGTGGCTGAGTTTTAGTAGGTGCACAACGCAAAAGTGCACAAGTCACTAGCAGCATTAAGTTTATTCTGATACTTTGTTTTAATTGCCATCATCATCATCATCTTGGTGCTACAGCCCTTAGAGGGCCCCGACCTTCTCAAGCTTTCTACGCCATTTTGTTCTGTCTCTCGCTTGCATTTTCCAGTTGCCGACTCCGATCTTCTCGGCATCTTGTGTTATCCCGTCCATCCACCTCAGCTTTGGTCTACCCCGTCTTCTCATTCCCAGGGGTTGCGCTGTTAGAATATTTTTTATCATGTTTGACTCAGGGGCCCGGGCTACATGCCCTGCCCACTGCAGGCGGTTTCGCTTAATTATAGTGGTAATATCTTTACCACCAAACGTATGCTTGTAGATATTCTGCAGTTCAAAGTTATATCTACGCCTCCATATTCCGTTCTCACAGACCGCTCCGAATATCTTGCGTAGCACCTTTCTTTCAAAAATAGATAGAGCGGATTCATCTGTTTTCGTTAGCGTCTCTGATCCATATGAGAGAACGGGGACTATCCGTGTTCTATACAGCCTTATACGAGTTTTTTGAGACAGACGTTTGTTAGCTAAGTACTTTGATAGACCATGATAACACCTATTTGCAATTATTATTCGCCTTTTTATTTCCTCAGATGTGTTATTATTGGGGTTAACCGATGTCCCTAGATATATGAACTCTTTGACTGCTTCCAAGTTTTGGTCACTGATGATTAAATTTGTGTCAACATTTCCAGCTCTTGTGTTTGTGTTAGTCGCCATGAATTTGGTTTTATTTTGATTTATCTGTAACCCCATTCGTTCTGCTGCTGCTACTAGCTCGGGTAGGATTTCCGCAGTTCTCGCCCTAGTTCTTGTTATAATGTCCACGTCGTCTGCATATGCTAGAATTTGGACTGATCTATTAAATACTGTTCCCCTGCTATCTAAATTAGCGTCTCGTACAACTTTTTCTAAGGCGACATTAAAAAGCTGACACGCCAGCGCATCTCCCTGCCTTAACCCCCTATGTATTTGAAATGGGGTTGACGAGTCGTTTTGAATTTTTACTGCTGATAGCATCTTCGCCATTGTCACTTTTATCAAACATACGAGTTTTTTGGAATTCCTAACTCATTCATAGCGTTGTAAAGACTTGGTCTTAAGACACTGTCATATGCCGCTTTAAAATCGACGATAAAAATATGATACATATCTATGTTAAACTCTTGCGCTTTTTCGAGGATCTGTCGTAGTGTAAAGATCTGGTTAATGGTTGAACGTCCACGCCTGAATCCTGCCTGATATTCTCCTAGAAACATTTCAGTATAAGGCTTTAATCTCTCGTGCAAAATATTTGACAATATCTTGTATGCTGTATTTAGGAGAGAGTTGGTTTCCCTTTTTGTGTAACGGACAAATTAAGCCTAAGCTCCATTCTTCAGGCATTTGCTCCTCAGACCAAATTCTACAAACAATTTCTCGCATCAACTTGGTGAGCTGCTCTCCACCGTGCTTAAATAACTCTGCTGGGATGCCATCGCTATCTGGAGACCTATGGTTCCTTAGTTTTTCTATAGATATATTCACTTCATTTACCGAGGGGGTTCCACGAATTCCTCATTACGGTATTCCAGATCTATATTGTTAGTAGGTTCCCCTTCCAGCTTTAGGTTTTAATTGCCGCAAGTATTTAAAATGCTTTTTCGCACAAATAGGTGCTTAAAAGAGGCAAATATAAACGAATATTTGCACACTTACACTTTAATACACTTTAAAATATTTTAACCAAAATGAAGGTTTGTCTATTACATCAAAGTTGTATTTACCAGAGGAATCATGTTTTATTTGCAAAGCATCTTCTTGAAATGATTCAGGCAGGTAGTCTATGTTGATATGGAATGAGTCAAATGACATTCTGAAAATACTATCGTCACAAGTGTTTGGGAAGTATTTCTGGAACTCTTTAATTAGGTTCTCCAAATGATTTGATATTTGGATTTTTAAACTTAATCCTTCATAAATGTCCTTGAAGCGTGGTTCTTCTGAGATTGACTCTACTTTAGGGAAATCTGAATAATTGCAGGGGTTTGCTGATTAGTTACGCCTTCAAAGTTGCTTTCAAAGTACGCAATTTCTCAAAATACATCTTGATCGCATCACGATGATATTTGAGTCTCCACCCTCAGATGAAGAAGATGTCTGACAAATAAGACAATATACTTGGGCTCAGTGGCGGCTGGTGACTCAAAAATTTGGTAGTTCTGCAGTATTTTTTGGTTTTTTTTAATTCAATATCTTTTAATCGTTGTATTTTACAACGAGGCTTTTAGTTTGATATTTTACACCATATATTTATTCATTATATATCTATTAAAAAATAATAAAGAACTTACCGATTTTCTTCTTTTCAAATTGAAGATAATTCCAATTATATCAAAAATAGCAATGGTACATTATGGCACACTAGTAATTGTTTTATAGTTTATGTTTTTAGTAGAATTTTATCGATAAATAGGTACGTGAAACTAAGGAATGCAAACGAAAAAACACTACAAACAAAATTGCCACAACAATAATTGCATTATAGGGTCTTACGAACTAACTACACACAGAGCCAAATATATTATTTTTTTTTATAAATAAGCTCGATTCGTCGATTTTTTTTTAAAGCAAACTTGTCTATAACTTTTTCATTTAAGTTTGGTATTTCTTTTATAAGTGTTTTTTCTACTGACAACATGGTTAATGCTACAAGTCGGTCTTCAGTCATGGAATTTCTCAAGAATGTTTTAATCCGTTTTAAACTCGAAAAGCACCTTTCAGCTTCTGCCGTACTCATGGGCACTGTAATTAGAATTTGAAGCAGTTTTACAGTTTCTTGAAAAGGCTCTGTTAAATTATTTTCAATTAAAAATTTTAAAAAAGGTATTGCCCCATTAATGTCTCTACAGTCTCTTCTAAAATAAATAACAGATAATTCAGTCTTCAAGCGCTCCCTATCTAAATTTGGATATGACGCGCAAGTCAGGCTTAAATTATCATCTGGGAAATTATCACAATAATTATCAAATTGCTCAGGATAAAGCAATGAAGTTGCAAGTAGGTGATTTTTAAAAGCAAATCTATCATTTGCACAATTTATGATTATATCACAAACTTCGATAGATGCTCTCCGATGATCTACTGGACTGTTATCCTTCCGTAACCTTTTAGTTGGTAATGGTTCAACGCATAAACTAGAACCTTGGTCAATGGTATCATCTATTGAATTTCTAACTGAATTCATGTATCTTTCGAAATCTGTCACCTTTTTATTGATTTCCAAAGGATCCGTTTTAGTCTTTTGAAGGGCATTATACAAAACGTCTACTTGTGGCATTATGCGATGGAAAAATGTTAACCAAAAAACAAAATTTTGATCCACTAGTATTTTTCGAATGGAAGACGCTGAACTACAGACAGCTGCCTTATCAAACGATTCTTCTATTTCTTCCATACATTCGATAAAAGAAGATCGATGTTCAAACACAACATTAACAGTTCGAATATTGAAGTTCCAGCGAGTTGGAGCGCCATGAGGAATTTTCTTTTGGACGATTTTATCTAAAACTGCCACTCGTTGTGGCGAATTTTTAAAAAAGGTAGGGATTTCATTTAAATTTTCAAAAAAAAGTCTAACTTGAGAGTTTTCGGAACAAGCCTTAGACATTATTAAATTTAATTGATGCGCGTAACAGTGTACAAAATGAGCAAATGGATATTTTTCTTTGATTCTGGCTTGAACTCCTGCGTGCTGTCCACACATGACCGCTGCCCCATCATAACTCTGAGCAATTAGTTTATTATTTGAGTTTTTAAGGATAGGATCCAAAATACTGAAAATGTTTTTGCTTAAAGTATCTGCATTTAATTTTGAAGGTACCAAATATGTCCAAAATCGTTCTACCGGTGCTCCATTTCGACAATATCTAAATACTACAACCATTTGTGATTTTGCTGAAATGTCTGTAGTCTCGTCGGCCATGACGGCTAGATATGGAGATTCCCGAATTTCCTCCAAAATTTTATCCTGGCATATTTCCAACATGCAGTCCAAAATATCATTTTGAATTTCTTTAGAAATGCCCTTAAAAACCATCGATTCTTCCAAGTGTTGTGCTAAAGTTTTATCCAATTCAGCAGTAAAATTTATGAGGCCGCGAAAAATTCCAGGATTGTCGGATGTTTGTGTCTCGTCGTGTCCCCGAAGCGCCAATTCGAAAACACTACAAAATTTTATGCAGTCTATAATTTTTGAGAGAACATACCTATTTTTTGTTACAGCTTCATTGAATTTTTGAATATTTATCCAGTATGCAGAATCTAACTGTTCTTTAATATTCACGGAGCCTAATAAAGCATATTCCATTTGATTGTGCAAATGATGCTTAGAAGTTTCGTGCTTTTTTATTTTATCACTTAAATGTACTAAGTCTGTTACACCAACTTGCGTCCATGACTTATCACCTCTAAAGAGTACACAAGGAAAACAGAAAAGAGCGTTTTTTCTGTTGCAGCCACATATCCAACTATTTCTCGTATAAATATCGCAATTAAATTGTCGTTTGTAATTTTTCCCTCGGCTTGATCCTTCTTTTACGATTTTAATATCCGGCAAAGGACGTCCTTTGCATTTTAATTCTAGTTTTTCGTCATAAGAATATTTAAAGAATCTCTTAACATTAATCAAATTATAAATAACATCCATCCTGAACAGCACTTTTATTCTCATATACTTAATATAAATACCGAATTACGTGCAGGACAACTTATTTTAACAGTCGTCGCGTCGCGATCACCGATTATTTAAAATTACAATAAACGTAGGTTTGTACACACTAGTTCAAACTGCGAAAAATGCAGCTCAAATATTGCTTTTAGTCGTCGCCTGAAAAGTGTAGGCGAGGGGTTGAGCGGGTGTTATCGGGGATATCTTAAACAGTTCACAGCTCGGAGTAGCACCGGTCCGGTCAAATAAGTGGGACTTGCTGTCGCCATGAGATGCGACGGACGACAGATTAAAATAAAGGCGGCCATGCACGAAAACCATCTAAATGAATTTAAATTTTATAAGTAGTGATATTTTTTATTTAATTTTCAAAGTAATTTTGTTTGGATTATTTTGGTGGTTCTGCAGCTCCGCAGCACTTATATACCAACCGCCACTGCTTGGGCACAATGTTTTTTGTCTGCCACGATTAGTTCATTTTGATTTTGCTACTCCAAGAAGGTGATACTTCATTTCGAACGTCAAATAATCTTGGCAACATGTTTCCATTTGAGAGCCATCGTACTTCTGTATCAACTAGCAGTGCTTTGTGATCACTCCCTAAATCTTCACAAAGAGTTTTAAACAGTCGAGTATTCAACGCACTGTTTTTTATTAAATTCACTACTTTAATACATAACTTTAAGACAGCATTCAGTCCATTTGGAAAAGTTTTTGCTGCCAAAGCTTGTCGATGTATAACACAATGTGTCCCAGTCAAATTAGCATTTTTCTCTCTTACTAATTTTACAAATCCTGAGTGAGAACCAAGCATTGAAGGCACGCCATCCGTACATACACCGATCAGTTTTTGCCAAGAGAGTTCATGTTTATCAAAAAAGTCTGACACTGCTTTCATAACATCAATAGCTTTTGTCATGGTCTCTAACTCTGTAGAAAAGAGTAGCTCGTCTTTCATTCTTTCGTTTTCAATATACCGAACATAAGCAATTAACTGAGAACATTGTGTTATGTCTCTACAATGCGACGTTTCACGGTATTGTCAGAAAGAGGTATTTGAGATAACTTTTCCTTACTCTGCGTTTCAAGAATAATATCAGCTGCATTTAGCAAACACGGTTTTACAAGCGTGTCTCCAATAATATGGCTCTTCTTTTCTTTAGCAATCATAGTGATAGCTCATATAAAGCTTCAAGCACATTTTTAAATGACTGAGCCGTAGAACCAGTATTATCCAACTTTATGCGTTTTAAATTTTCATATTTTGTAGAAAAAAATTCCTTTGGTTTGTCCTTAAAAGAGTTATGTTTGGATGACAAATATCTTTCAAGATGATTAGGTCTCATTGCATCATTGCTTAATACTTCATAGCAAATTACACACTGAGGATATTCGATATTATCTTTACGCATACAAATAAACCCATCTTTGATATAATCATCATTTATGCTTGCGTTTCTTTGCTGAGCTCATCTTGACTACACTAACTTCTCTCACTCAAATCGATGATATCATTGAAACTCAATAAGACAATCAAAATTTCACAACACGTACGCTTTTATAATGCAAAAATACGTGCAGGCTAGGCCTGGTAGGTATCTCAAACACTAAGTCACAATTCATGGTACAATGAATACACAAGGTATGATATTGCGCATGACATTTGACAGCTGGCCCAGGAGTGTGACGTAGTCAAGACCGCCCGAACCACCTCGAACCCATTATTACAGCTTAACGTACACATTAATTTTAAAATTATGGTCAAAAAATGATCTAATTTTTTTTTAAATGTTTTGTTTTGGTTAAAATTGAATAAAAAATATATTTTCAGTAGCGTAAAACCTTTACTTTTCCTAGGGATTCAGGCGAAATATTTATTTTTGTTTTCATACATATACTAATAATATAAGTACTCTTTTTGTATGCAAATCCGTTGAAATTTAAAAATTTTCTGCAGAGGAAATACTGTGAATAGGTAAATAGTAGTAGATTTGCTTATTCTGATTCACTGTCACTCATTTCCAAGCGGTTTTACTAAAATAGTAACAAAATAGATTACAATAAAGAAAAATCTGTTTTACTATTCAATATGGTATTTTAGATAAGTTATAATGAAATTTAGTAAAATAAAAAATATACACATTACTATAACCTACCGATTATTATATGCAAAATTTACTTATCAAACAATATAATAATATGAAAATAAGACACAAATTAGTTCAAACGCAAAACACAATAAATATCGACTTCAGACGACTTTACACCGACAAGACAGAAAGTTTGTATAAAAACAAAAGTTCAACAATAATATCGGTTATCAATGGTGACTATTGCAAATTACAAGTTATGAGATAATAAATATATTTTAAAGTAACTCAATACTAACTGAGTCATCTATTTTATAATAGAAAAATAAGTTAGATATATGCTTAGATATGTGTCTTTATACAAATGGTGTTTAGTTACTGTTTATTTATACTGTATAGTATTTTTTTGTAAAACTGAAAGTTTTTATTTGCCATTGTATATCTGGTTTTGTACTTTTTTCAAAGTGCGCTGTGCAATTGCTTGTTGCAATAGTGACAATGAAGATAAAATCTTTAGGTTTCATACATTTCCTAAAGATAGTGTGACCAGAAAACTGTGGATTATATCTTGTTGTAGATAGGATAATTTTAATTGTAATACTGCAAGAATTTGTTCGACTGAAGATTACCAAAGAAATCTACAACTGGAACTTTTAAATTACGTTTCTAAAAAGGGTCTTAAACTCAAACCTGAGGCAGTACCTAGTCTTTATTTGCCTAAATCAAAATCGGCTACCCTTTTAACCAATCAAAAGAAACACGTACAAAGAGCCGAACACAGAGAGTCCAAAAAGTATGTTGAGCAGCTTCTTACTACTTCTAGGTCAACGACGTAAGTCTAAATCTTTATTTTTATTAATTATTAGTCATGAAACCTTAAATGGTTTTTTCATATCGATTTGTTAAGTAAGAAACTAGCCTCAGCCTGCTATGCAATTTGCAATAAGAACTGTTTCGGAAAATTTTATTTATGATTAAATATTATAATAACATAATTTTATCATCTCTTTATAATTACTATAATTAAATTAGCCAAATTATATAAAAAAACTTAACATTAAAAGTCTTTCCTATACAACTACATTCAAATGTTGCGGGAATAAGCGTTCTTGACTACGTCATGCGCGAAAGCGAACCGATTTTGGAACATTATGTATCATACCTTGTGTATTCATTGTATCATGGTCACAATTGATTAGCTGAGGTTTGCTGGCCTGCTTCTGGTGAAGGGAGGGAAGTAGGAAGGCAGTGCTTGGAAAAGCTCGCTTGTTAAACGCCTTATTGCCACATTAAACGGCTCACATCCATTCTTTCAACATTCAATTTCAAATTTATATGTAAAGTCAGATATTACAGTGGTTTGTTTCAATTTTCTAAACATCATGGTTAATTTAGAATTTTAGAAAGACTACCTATATTTAATTTAATTTTCGACTTGTCTCGCTTACTAGTCTATCTAAAATCTGACTAAAATATTATGTTTGGCTCGATTTTTTTTTTGGTCTAATTAAGTTTTATATCATTTCCAAGAATGAATTACTGTCACTGGAGTATGCGGTTAAGCAAATTCAAACTGGACGAGGAAACTTACTGACTAACCGAACGGTCCAACTGGCTGCTTATGCCAATGATATTATTATGAGTAAAACATCAACAGTAGCACAGGAAACATACGCAGAGTTAAAATGGCAAACAAAGAGGCTAGATCTGGAAATTAACACAGAAAAAAAAAACAAAAATAATGATACAGACGAGAAGAAATCCCACAAAACATTACACATGAAAATGGCATTAAAACGGTTGGAAAGTTTACATACCTGGGAGTAGGAATATATGCTGACAGATCAGAAATGGAGAAATACGGAAGAGAATAACGCAAGCAAACAGAGCTTATTTTGCTCTCTCCCATATATTTTGGTCTAAAAATGTCCACCGAAATACAAAGATGAGAACCTATAAAACCTTAATAAACCAATAGCATGTTATGGTAGTGAAGCCTGTGTCCTGAAAGAAACATCCAAAATCAAACTAGATACATTTAAAAGAAAAGTACTAAGGAGAATACCAGGACCTGTGAGGCAAAACGGAATCTTCAGAAGTCGATACAACAACGAGCTTTATCAACTTTATAAGGAAGCACCACTTTCAGACTTCATTAGAATACAAAGACTTCAATGGTCTGGACATGTGATAAGAATGGGAGAGGATAGGCTACCAAAAAGAGCACTGAATGCTAGAATTCAGGGAAAGAGACCGGTTGAAAAGTCAAGAAAGCGCTGGGAAGACACAGTAAACAGCGACGCACAAGCCCTTTTAGGAATCAGTGTATGGAGAAGATCAGCCACAAACAAGCAAGGGTGGAGGCAAACAATAAAAGAGGCCAAGGCTCAATTTGGACTGAAGTGTCGTAGAAGAAGAAGCAGAAGAAGAATAAACTATTTTAGTTGATGTAGACGTATGTCTACAAGGTGGCCAAAAGAGTTTAAAAAGAATACGTGAACACTGATTAGTTATCAAGAAAAAAAATAGAGCAGATACATTGTTCATTTCTCTTTCAACGACATATTTAAAGGTATGTATATAGTGGCGTTAAGGGCAACAATGTCTATCGCAGACGGTGCAATTTTAAACTCACTATACACAGATGATAAGGAACCAAACACTAAATTTTTAAAACCTCGGTGATCAATTAAACTGGACAGGCGATGTGGCAAAACGCAATACCCAAAAATTAAATAAATATACATCAATATAAAAAGTTTAAAGAGATTGAGACCCAGATACAAGGAAAATAAGAAAAAAGACCTGAAGATTGTGAATATAATCAACTGGAATCAACTGGATAATAGACTGGAATGGTGGAATATCTTAAAGCAGGGCAAGATCCAGAACG
Organism: Diabrotica undecimpunctata; assembly: GCF_040954645.1. NCBI lineage: Eukaryota > Metazoa > Arthropoda > Insecta > Coleoptera > Chrysomelidae > Diabrotica > Diabrotica undecimpunctata. The sequence continues at coordinate 144,148,978 of NC_092805.1, read as the reverse complement.
TAATCTAATGCTTTTTTTGATTACATTGTAATGATTATCTATTTAACCTAAATATTTTTGTTGTTGCTACCTTAATAAGTAAGCAGTGTATACAGCAGTTGATTCCGTGGAGATGCGTCTCCGTATACAAATTGGATTAAAATCATACTCCTAAGGATTGCCGTCAGTAATTTATAAGCTGCACTTTGTACTGTCAGTTGTACCGGTATATTTCTAGGGGTTTATTTCCAGGGGAAATTTTTCAAATTTCTTGCATGCAGCACATATTTCACTACGCAAGAGTTGATAAAAACTTGAGATAAAAGATTTAACGGAGCTTATAAAGTGAAACATTTTTAAGGATTGAACAATAAAAGTTCTTAAAAATATTTATGCACATTAGTTTTACTTAAAGTGTTTCCTTTGTTTTTTTTATTAATTACAATGTCAAGTTTGCTTCTTATGATCCTTAAACTATTTTTTGTAGCATGTTTTGAAGTAATACTTCTATACGCACGGTCGGCGTTGGAAATTTGCATGAGAGTGAATCTGTGAAACCATTACATATGTAAGATAATGAATAAGAGAGAGAGACAGAAGATATATTTTCTCTCTCTTCCTTTCTCGAAAATAAAAATGTTCCTTTTGTATTTAATATTATATAAATTATATATATTATATATATATATATATATATATATATATATATATATATATATACATATATAATATTGTATATATATATATATATATATATATATATATATATATAATATTATTATAATATAATATGTATTAATATTATTATTTATGTGATATGTTTTGTATTATTTAAAATTAAACGTTTATAATTATTTTAGGCTTTTATATTTCAAAATAATCACTGTTTTACCGAGAACTGTCAATTTTAAAATCCGTTAGTGTCATATCTAATTGGTAAATCCTTTACGTGTTTGGTTCATACGCTGGTGGTTGTGAGTTTGAATCCCAATTATAAATTTCCTTTTTTATTTTTGAAATATTTAAAAACCTAACGTTAATCTTATTATATATATATATATATATATATATATATATATATATATTCGCAATAAACATAAATTTTAAAATAAAATGAAAATTTACGACATAATCCGAGTTGTTGGTTTTTTATTTTTATCTTCGTAAAGTAAGTTAATGTATATTGGCAGTTTTAAATACTTATGAATATTACATTTTAATTTATATTGTATTATTATATTGAATTATGTTGCAGTGTATTTATTGTATTGTAATTTTTATATTAATAACAAAATAAACAATGAATTTTACTGCTGAGTATGTGTAATTTTTTTTGCATTCAACTCCTTTTATACATATATAAAAATAAAAATATAAATTTTCATTAAAATATTGATACAATCCTTCATTTACTATACTCCTATTACAGGTCAAATGTTTATATACAGAAAACGAGGCACCATATACCTATATAATTAATTCTTTTTCTCTTTCTGCTCTCTCTTACCTATAGCATTACATATGTAATGATTGTGCAGATTGACCCCTATATAAATTTTTAACGGTGTATAGAAGAGAGAAGAGAGAACGCGTGTATAACTTCTACCGGCAGTCCCACTGGACTGCCACACCCGTTTTTTTTTTTAGCTGTCACTTACCAATTCATCTGCCCTAATGTTATAAAGGTGCTACCTTTATAACATAACCCTACATCCCCTGTATTATATCTGTATATTACCATTAATTTATTTTTACCCGTTTCTCGCTGACTTGCTAAAAATGTATTTTATATTACTGGTGTCCAAAATGTTTATTATTGTAATGTCTTATGTAATATTTGATGATTATCACCTAAAAATAAAATCTACCTACATTTTGTACCTTCTTTATGAAAATACATTTTTAGAAGGATTAAGTAATTGTAATTTTAAAACTTCTTCCATGTATTACATCAATCTCGTCTCTTTTCAAAACTGTTAATTAAAAGTTTAGATACAACATGCAACAGAGCTCTTAAATGAAGTTTTCATTAGATGAAATATACAAGTTTTTGAAAATGTTTACGAAAATTAGTTCAGACTAGGTATCTGGTTATTATTTTATACGTTTTGTATTCTGTAAATTCAAAATATGAATTTCATAATAATGTATTTATAAGTTTGTTGTAGAGAGGTTTCATAGTTTCTCTTCATTGTTTAGTTAATATTAAATAACTTTGTAGGTTTACGTATAAATAACGTACAATATTGGTTAAAATTCGAATGAGCAACAGACAGAAAAATACCAAAACAAAAGAGTTCCTACTTTTAATTTGGTATAATCAGGAAGATATAAATTACAGTTATTTATACAAATCACTTACATAGAACTTTTCTCAAAAGTCAAGTATCTGGCGAGAGAATTTAAGAGCGTAGGCGCAAAATTTCGTGCCAAGGCTTTTTAAATGCATTAATTTTTTTCAAATCACAAAAAAACTTATAAGTATTTTTTAAAAATTTAAACGCAGAATGAAAGAATACATTACTACTGAGGGCCGAAAGTCCCTGAGAACTTCTATAATGTTTATTTTAATAAGTTACAGGGGTGAAAAAAAAGAGAAAATTTAGTGTGATTTTTAATTTCAAATATCTCATTTAAAAAAACGTTTTGTTTATTCTAAGAGACTTTCGGCCCTCGGTAATAACGTAATCTTTCATTCTGCGTTTAAATTTTTTAAAAAAATTTGTTAGTTTTCTCAGGATTCGAAAAAAATGATTGCATTTAAAAAGCATTGGCACGAAATTTTGCGCCTACGCTCTTAAACCGCGGACACAGATCATCAAAGATAATAGTTGAAATACCGTAACAAACCCAGACACGATAATAAACATATTTTTTAAATAAAACAAGGAAAATGAAAATTTTCCATGCCAAACTTAACAACGGCATATGAAGGACAAGGGCCCATAAAAGAGGAAAAACATAAGGATTTAGAAGAGCTGTGCAATAAAGGCATTATTCCTTCTATAGTATCCTTCTATTCTATTCCTTCTATACTTCCTCCTATATGAGTCGTTGCTCACCAACAATAATGCCAACCAATCAGATGTGCAAAGGGATTGACATAATTAAATTTATTGTTTGAAAATGTTTTCGTAGTTTATGTTCAATTAAAAAAAAATATTTTATGATTTTAAATAAAGTTATAAACGTCTCGATGGGAATAACCACAATATATTTATTAAAAAAAGAAACCTTATTGGCGTTTCGTCTTCTAATTCATAAATCGTTGTCTAAACATTTTATAAAGTTTCTTTTTTTAATAAATATATTGTGGTTATTCCCATCGAGACGTTTAAACAGTATTTAATGTCACAAGAAATTATCTCCGCTACTTTATCTAATTGTTGATATTTTGAAAACACAATAATTTATCCATTGTTGGAAAATAAAGTGAAGATTATGTAATTTGCTATTGATATTTTAGAAGGATATAACACATGAAGAAGAAGAAGAGGAATGTTTTGGATATAAGCTTAATTGAAACGTAGAACATGCCGAATAAATAAAAATTTGAGTTAATATGGGAAACTGTTTTTATTTTTCCACAGTAATCTCTAAAAACTAATTTTGAATAAAAAAAATAATTGTAAGGGAAAAAATTGATTCGATTAATAACCATAAAACATCCTTGTCATAAAAAAGCGTCAATAATTTAATACTCCTGTTATGTTTACAATTTTTTAACAATCTTCTCGAATTCCTGTTATAATCCTGATAAAAGTTTATGAATATTCTACAAAAAATAAATATTTACCATAAACCAAATGTGTATTGATCATCACAAATGAAAATATACATGATGAAAAAGAGGTTTTTCATTAATTGTATTCCTAACGAATACGCGTGAATTTATTGAAAAGTTCAGTTGTATGAAAAATATAAATTGTAATATACATAACACAAAAAACAATTAATATATGCATTAAATTATAAAGTCGGCTAAAGGAATAACATTTTTAATTTTAAAACCTATTATAGGCCACGGTCGATAATTTTTACAACCAAAAACAAATAGAAAGACCATGTAACTCATTATTATTATTATACAGTGCCGGATTAAGGGGGGGGGCTATGCGACTATTAGTCCCCGGCGGTAAATTTTGAGAGGCGGTACGTCTCTCCCATCACGTTTTAATTTTATATGTGGATATTTCAAATTTATAGGGTTGATTTTCTGAAATAGCATAGTAATAAAACTTTGTCTCGTCACCGATAAGGTCCGTGCCTGCGGTAGCAGTTCACACAAAAACACGTTTCATGTTTCCGAGAAATCGGCCAATGCCACTGCGCCTGTAGTCAGTCGTCAGTCCTGTTAGCGCAGTTTTCGAGACTAGTCTCAAATTTTACTTATTTATTAGTGAAGTGTTTTCGTGACGTTTCTTAAAAATGAGCGGAAAGAAAGGAGGTGCAAAAGTTAGAAAAACCACAAAAATTAAATGCAGTATTAAAAAAACCAAGATTCAGCTTTTTTTACAAAATCCAGGCCAGATAGTATACCAAACAGTACTTCTTTTTTTTTTAAGACGATCCAATTGCAACAGTTTCAGATGTTTTAGAAGATAGGTTTATTTGACTGTTTTAGTTACTTTTTAATAAAATTTGCAGCAGGATCTTCATCACGTCGAGATCATTCATCCACAGCAAATTCAGACCCACTTTGTGATATCGAGTTACATCCTGAAAAAAGTTCTCCTGAACGTCAAATTCTAGTCGAAAGTGGTGTTAATCGAGTTGATTTATAAGATCCAAAATTCTAGCCATGAAATTGTGTAGATGAAATGCTAAAAGAGTTCAAAACACAGGATCTTAATTCTTTAGACTTTAAATCTTCAGAAAGAAGAATAGGAAAACAGAACAGGTACTGCACTAAATCTAGGCTAAAGAAAAATGTGTCAGTCATGAAAGGTCAGTCGTTCATTTAGAACAACTTAAAAATTTTATTTCAAGAAATTCATTGAGTATGAGAAAGATCAATGATTGTCTGTGGTAACAGATTGAAAATGAGACCACATATTGGCGAAACATAACAAAGAGTCGTTAGTGTTATAAAATTCTTAGCTAGTAGGGGACTACCTTTTAGAGGAACCGACGAAAAATTCGGTTCTACTAACAATGGCAACTGCCTTGGATTACTAGAGTTGTTGCCGGAATATGATCCTCTTCCTTTTTAAGTATCGGTAGCAGGAGACTTTCCTTCCATTCCGCTGGTACTACTCAGGTATTTATTATATCGACGAATAATTTTAGTAGGCATTTGCGTAGTGTTGTTCCTTCATATTTTAGCAGTTTATTGTTTATCTTATCAGGACCAGGTGCTTTTCTGTTTTTTAATTTTTTTATTCGTTCTTGTAGCTTTTCTTCTGATATTAGTACTCTATCGTGAGTCTCGTTAATGATCCTATCTCTGTTCTGTTCTTCTCCTTTTCCATATAATTTTGTGAAATGCTCAGTCCATTGCTCCTCCGGAATGTTATCTATGCGTACAAATTCATTCATTTCTATTTTTTATCTCCTTATCATCTTCCACACTTATTTCTGGGATCCTTAGAGGTCGTATTCCATATCTTTGGTAAATTTCTCCCAGTATTCTTTTTTGATGTTATCTATTTCTTGGTTTACTGTATTCCTAATTCTCACGTAGTCTTCTTCTACCTCCTGTGTCTTCAATCCTTTGTATGCTAGGAAAGCTTGTTTCTTTCCATTTGCTTGTGCTTTCACCCTTTCGTCGTACCATGGAGTTTTGTATTCCCGTTTACTTCTGTTAACTTTAAAATTAAAATTAAATAGAATGTTTAAAAATAAAATTTGGTTATAATTTGAAAGAAATTTATTAACAACTAACTTTAAAAAATATATGATGACTAGAAACAAATTGAAGGATCGATGTGAAGAATGTTATTTCTTGACGCTACTCGTGACGCCGTCTCGTGGTGCTTCTTGTCAACCATTTTCCATCCACTCCTGAATGTTGGTTCTATAAACGGATATAAACGGACTAGCCAATAAAATAAAAGTAACTGTAACAACATCGGTTAAGAAAATATGCTCAAACACGAAAACAGCCAAAACATCTAAACTTCAACCTAATACAATTAGATTACTAAAAGAAAGACGAAACAGAACCGATCGAACTTCGGACAGCTTCAAAAGTTTAAACAAAAACGTGAAGAAAGAAATTAGGAACGATCATAGAAACTATACTAACGATCTTCTTCTTCTTCTTCTAATGGCGCTACAACCCTTTGTGAGTCTTGGCCTGCTTAACAATGTTCTTCCATTCTGCCCTGTCGGATACTTTCCTTCGCCATTGCCTGATGTTCATGGTTTTAAGATCCCTCTCTACGTCGTCTATCCATCTTTTACGGGGCCTTCCTCTTGTTCTGTTTCCTTGGGGCTTCCATCTCTGGACTACTTTTACAGCTCGATTATCTGGCATTCTTTCTAGGTGACCAAGCCAGTTTAGTCTTTGTGACTTTACAAATCTGACAATATCTGCGCTCCGCATTAGTTCATCCAGCTCGTGGTTCATTTTAATTCTCCACGAACTATCGCTGCATTGGGTTGGTCCAAATATCTTCCTTAGTATTTTGCGCTCAAATATTCTCAGTTGATTTTCATCAGTGGTTGGGAGGGTCCACGTTTCACATCCATATGTGACCACTGGTCTAATTACTGTTTTGTAGATTCTCAGCTTAGACTCACGATTCAGTAACTTACTTTTCATTAAGTCTTTGTATGCATAAAAGCACTTATTACCGCTAAGAATCCGTGCTTGTATTTCTTGACTGATGTTGTTGTTGTCATTTATTATTGAGCCTAGGTAGGGAAAAGTGGAGGCATATTTGTAGGTATGGTTGTCTACCTTCAGATTCTCATGTTCATTCGATTTTGTGCACTCCATATATTTTATTTTGCTTTCATTTATATATAGACCAAACGTAGCAGCTTCTCGTTTCAGTTCTATAACTTTTACGCTTAATACCCTTTTGTTGCGGCTTATTATGGCAACATCATCCGCATGTGCGCATATTTGCATAGATCTTGTATTAATACGGCCGTTTATATCCAATTTTCTAACAACAGCTTCTAAAGTTAGATTAAAAAGTGTTGTTGATAAGGTATCCCCTTGTCTAACTCCATTTTCAATATCAAAGTCCTCCGTCATATCTCCATCTATTCTCATGTATACTAACGATCTAATAAAAAATATAATACAAGATAACTGCAATATGAAAGTACTCAAAGCAAAAAACTCAAACGGCACAAGAAAAATCATAGAAATAAAAAATGAGAAAAACGTCACTGTCCGAGACAGAAAGGAAATAAGCGAGGCCATTGAAAAATTCTACACTAAATTATACTCGGAAAATACACAACGACAACAACGACGTACTGAACGAATAGTAATTAACACCGGCTCAGAAGAAATACCGGACATAACCGACTATGAAATAAGAATGGCCCTAAATCAACTAAAAACCAATAAATGTCCGGGAGAGGATAAAATTACAGTCGAAATGTTGAAAATCGGTGGAAGAAAAATAGGACAGGTATTAAATATTTTATTTATTAAAGTAATTGATGAAGGAAAGATTCCTCAAGAATGGCACAACTCCGAACTCATTTTACTATTTAAGAAAGGAGACAAAGCAAACATCGAGAATTACCGACCAATATCCTTGCTCTCACATATGTATGAATTACTAACTAAAATCATAACCAACCGCCTAACACATAAGCTCGATTTCTATCAAACTATCGAGCAGGCTGGATTCAAAAAACATTTTAGTACCATAATGTTCCAATTCCAATCATATCGTCGATTTCCATAAAGCATTCGATTCCATCGAATTATGGAGAATGCTTGAATCTCTAGAAAATGCACGTATAGATTCAAGATACACTAACATAATTAAAAACATATATGAAAATGCCACCATGCAGATAAAGCTGGACGAAAGCACAAAAACTAATCCCATAAGACTACAACGGGGAGTAAGACAAGGAGACACCATCTCTCCCAAACTATTTACCCTTGCTCTAGAAGACATTTTTAAGAATCTAGAATGGAACAATAAGGGTATCAACGTCGACGGATCATACTTAAACCACTTGCGATTCGCAGATGACATAGTTTTAATAGCCGATAATATCCAAGAACTAAATGATATGTTACAACAATTAAATGTCGTTTCAGGAGCGGTAGGCTTAAAAATTAACTACAGCAAAACAAAAATACTGAGCCGAAACCAGACAAATATAACAATACAAAATCATACCATAGAAAATGTTGAACATTATGTATATCTAGGTCATGTTATCAAACTAGGAAAACCAAATCAAGATGCTGAAATTAAAAGAACACAACTGGCATGGGGCGCTTTCGGCAAATTAGCATATATCTTGAAAAACACCTCCATTCCTGTAAACTTAAAGAAAAAGGTGTATAACACATGCATACTACCAGTTTGTACTTACGGCTTGGAGACAGTAGCCCTTACCAAAAAATCTGCTAAAAATTTAGAAACAACGCAAAGGGCAATGGAACGAATCATGCTTGGAATATCACTAAGAGACAAGATTAGAAACACCGAGATAAGACGTATAACGAAGATTAGGAATATTGTGGAAGAAGTTGCAAAAATGAAATGGCGCTGGGCAGGTCACGTAGCCCGATATAACGACAACAGGTGGACACGGAGAATTCTAGAATGAAGACCAAGGACGACAACAAGAAGCATGGGAAGACCTCAAAAAAGATGGGTAGATGACATAAGAACAGTGGCAGGCAAACAGTGGATTAGATTGGCGCAAGATAGAGAAAGATGGAAGCAATTGGGAGAGACCTACATTCAGACGCTCGCCTTAACATTGTACTATAGAGAAAAACTTATATAACGCCAGTATAGAAGTAATAGAAAAAGATTTCAAAAAATTGTAAACATAATAGCGCAAACAACGTCTGAATCCAGACACGGCACAAGGCACAAAGGAGATAAAAGCTTCGCTTCAATGAGACCTTTAGCAGCCATAGCAAAGCATTTTGTGATGTTAAATTACCATTTTTGAGTTGTTTTTATAAGAATAACCTATTAATTATGCGTATCCACAGGTATTTAGTTCTTTATCGTACAAATATTACAACTAAGAATTATTATGCAGGTAATTTATAGAAAGCGATTATCTCGAAAAATATTTTCGAGTTTTGAAGTAATTAACAAATATATCTTTTTTGTGTTAAAATAATGTGTTTTTAATATTTTCTAACAAAAATAGCGCTAACTTGAAGAGCAAATAAGTTAAGCGCAAATTTATGCCACATATGTAGCATATGTGGCGCCCTCTATCAGTTACATCAAAATTTCCATCAAATTATCATATCTTATACCCAAAGTCCCTAGTTGTAAATTTTTATATGTCAATTTTACAAACATAAAAGTTATAGCAAAAAATAAAAAATTATATTTCCACCAACACCCTGTATCTTTCTTAATATCATATTTTATTAAAACAAATTGAAATCTGAAATCACGCTGAAATCGTAATATTTAAAAGTGTAGAATCTATTGTTTCCTTTGTACAATTACTTAAGGACCTTGTTTATAAGTAAAAAATGACCTTTAATATTTTACATATTTTGTTTAATTCATATTGTTAATACCAAATTTATCAAAAGCAGTTATTAGATCCCTTTATCCAAGGATGTCACCAAAAAGGTGTTTTTTGCTTATTTCCCTGGTTTATACAGTAACTTTATTATTCGTATCACCGTAACAGTGGTTTTGGCTTTTCCTCTTGTTTGGAAAACAGTCTCTATCTATGAAACTTTCATCATACAGAATTGGAAATTCTGATATCGGTAATATTGTATGGTAATAAGAAATGATGAATATTGCAGTGTTTACTATCAAACCGGATTCATCTCCAAGTTAATTAATTTATATTTGTTTTGATACAACGGATCCAATTAATATCTACGTTTGTTGTCAAAATGGTGTACACCTGAACAAAAGGTGTATTTCAGTTTAGAAAATGATTTATAAACCGAAGTAATGTCTACATAAACGTTATTAATAGATTATTTATATTTTTCGATAAATATTATTCTATCAAAAACCGTATTTTACCTGTTAATTTAATATTGAATTAAAACTCTATTATATATTAAATACTGGGCGATGGATATGAGAGTACAACCCTAAAACCCTGAAAATATATTTGTCAGAGCAAGAATAGCGGAATTAACGAACAAAATAGTTACAGATCCGATCCCGAGAACACAACATAGAGCCATCGTTTGTAAGATATTAGATGCGGTAAACCATGAGAGAGTGTGGATCGATTGCTACAATGGCTGAGGAAGAATTGGGAAGGGAAGGAAAGTTGGAATTACAAAGTGATTTTTTTTTTACTTTTAAAGAGAAATTTCTGTAAAAAAAAACGTAGTAAAGTAACCGGTGTCAACGATATTAGAATGGAGCAGATCAAGAATTAAAAAAAACTTGATTGTTTACTGTTTATAATAAAAATGCATAAAAATCTTTTAAATAACTAAGCTATGACGCAACTTTAGAGTCGTAGCGATATTGAAGCCTAGATATTGTGTCACCGACGCTAAAAATTTTCCCGCAGTTTTTCAAAGTTTTTTAACGAACGACGCTCAATCGATGTCGCCATTTATGAGAAACTAATGTGATGATACAGTTTTATCCATCTTTGTGGAGCATTTCGGGAGTAATATTGTTACACTGATGAATGGTGAATTGCCGCAATTCTTCTCTAAAGGCATTCTGTAAAAGTCCAATAAGATAAAAGCTAGTGAACGTACTGACCATTCTGTAATCTTCTTTTAATTTATTCAGGATATCAGGTACAGAAAATCAGATATATCAACAAAATAGTTGTTGGTAAATTAAGGTTTCTTCACAATAGCAATCGTCTTATTTAATTGCAATTATAACTGTTAAATTGGGATTAATGGCATTTTCCATTAAATTCAGATACGTTTCGCCATTCAACAAGGTAGTTACATTTGGGTAAAGTTACTTATCAGTAAGACACGTATTAAAAAGATAATTAAGATATAGTGGTTTGTAGTATCGGCTATTTGGTCAAAAGGGAATAAAATCGACTCAATATTCCGTCACGATGTTGTGGCTTCTTCAGGAGAAAGTTAGATTTTGATACACTGACACCAAATAGGTATCAGTCTAATAATTAAAATATTTACGCCGGCTCCACACATGAGGGCCAACGTTGGCCCCAACAACGTTCGTCCAATGTGTGTACCGACATAAATGCACAAAAAATAAGTAGTAGAAATAACCTTATCCAGAATCTTTGTGCTACCAACTGGGGCGCATCTGCGGACACACTATTAGCGGCTGCATCAAGACTACTCTACTATATTGGCTTCCGATCCTTAGCCATATTCCTCCGCCTATTCTACGAAGACAAAAGGCCTTGATAATGGAGTATTCGAAAGTAAATAGCAACTTGCAACTACCAATCCACGAAGACATCCCGAGTTTAGCAGCAAACCGACCCCCATCCAGAAAACCACCCATAAGAACAGCCCAACACCTAACAGCAGATGATTTCAATGTTACCTCCAGATGGTGCACGCTGTGGACTGGGGAAGCCCCACCTGAAGTATCCAACCTTATTGACCCAGTCCACAAGCCTGATGGCTTCGACCAGCCACAAAACATATGGAAGAGCCTAAACCGAATTAGAACGGGACATGCAGTATGCGCACACAACCTACATAAATGGGGAAAACAGCCTACCTCCAGCTGCGACTGTGGAGCTCCAGATCAAACCATCCAACATATAGTGGAGACATGTGAATTGAGGGCATATCGAGGGGACCCAAAAGACTTTTTCAAAACTACGCCTGCAAGCCTTGAATGGATAGCTCAACTTGACTTAACCTTATCTGTTTGTATTATCTTGTATTTTATCTGTATTTTGTCTATGTTCGTTGTTATATAATCTTATGTTTGTATTTTTGAATTATGCACTTACGTTTTTTACAATTATTACTGTATTTACTTAATGTATTGAGCCATACGCTAAATAAATAATAAACTGTGTTGGGACCAATGTTGGCGCCAACGTTTTTATGACCAGCTCCAACGTTGGGATTTATCCGTGGACTGTCGGTTTTTGCGTACACATCAAAGGGATTGGTGCCACAGACTGATATCGGCGCAATACTCAACCCAATGTGTGGATGCCTCACCTAACAGTGGACCCAACGTTGTCTCCAACGTTGGCGCCAACGTATTTTTGAGTCTTACTCTGTCAAACGCTTGCTTTAGGTCTATCAGACACAGAAATACTGGTCTATTATACTCTAGTGATGTCTCAATAATTGACTTTATAACGAATATTGCATCTGTACACGATCTTCCACTACAAAAACCCTGTTGTTGATCTGCTAAGCTTATCCTCTGATTTATTAGCACTTGTAAAATTTTAGTTGTAGGTTTTAGCGTAGTATTTAACAAGTTTATACTTCTGTGGTTTTCTGGCTGTTTTTTATCTCCTTTTTTGAACAGTAGAACTAGTTCGCTCGTTCTTCATTATTCCGGTATTTTATTATGTTTTATAATTTTATTAATTAATGTTGTTAATTGTTCTGTCATTGCTGCTCCACAATATTTGAGTAATTCGTTTGGTATTCCGTCTTTACCTGCTGCTTTCCTGTTCTTCAGGTTTTCAAGTATTTTCCGAACTACCTGTACATTTATATTAAGTTCTTCATTTGTGGTAATTTCTGGTGTTTACAATTCTAGCGTCGTTTGTTCTTTTCGTCGGTGTTTCTTGTCACAAGATTTTGTGACTTTTTCAGGAGAAATTTATGTAAATTTATTAGAATGATTAGACGCTGACAAAGACTCTTTATTTCATTATTTACAACTATAAGAATAGAAATATAAATTGTATTAACATATCTGGATGACAATGATGTAATAATTTTTAGAGTTTAATACATTTGATAATACGCTATGAATGTGCTTCTTTTTCTTCTTGTTATCTAGACAGACTTTGTCTGTTTTTCAATGTGTCACCATTGTAAGATCCATCGTTTTTCGTGGACTTCCTACTGATCGTCTTTCTGTTGTGGAACCGTCTCTTACCGTCTTTACTACTCTATTTATGATCATTCGGCTTATATGATCGTTTCATTCTACTTTTGTATTTCTTACCCAGTCCTTGATGGTCTCTACCTTGCATCTACGTCGTATATCTCTATTTCTATCTCTGTTCCATAGTGTTTTACCATCAATTTTTTAAGTGTTTTCATCTCTGCTGTTTCTAACATATTTTTTGTCCTCTCTGTGTCAGTTTGTGTGTCTATCGCGTATGTTATTATTGGTCTGATGACTATTTTGCAAATTCTGCCTTTCATTTCTTTCCTGATATTTTTATTTCTCCATATTGTTATTAATAATACCTATGAATGTTCTACTACTACTAAGGATTTCCACAGTTTTCACTGTCTTCCTTCACTCAACCGTTTTCTCCAATTTTCCCTGTCATTCCAGTCTCCATCTCGCAGGGTTCTTTTCTCCATAGCCTCGTCGATTTCATCTCTGAATGACCTTCGGGGTCTTCCTCTCTTTCTTCTTCCAATCGAGCTCCATTCTGTGATTTTGTTTATCCAGCGTCCTCTGTCCGCTCTTCTGACGTGGCCGTACCAGGATAGTCTCTTCTCCTCTATATAGTCGATTATGTCTGATTGCACTCCCATTCTCCGCTTAATCTCTGCGTTTTCAATTCTGTCTCTTTTTGTAAGTCTACAGCTTCTCCTCAGGAACTCCATTTCTACTGCTCTTATTCTACCTCTATTTCTCTTGTTTATTGTCCAGTTTTCGGACCCATATGTCAGGATACTTCTTGTCAGGGTGTTATATATTCTCTTTTTTGTCTTTATCGTAATGTTCTTATCCCACAACACTGAGTTTAGTTGTCTTATACAGTTTCTTGTTTGTCTCAGTCTGTTGTTTATATCTTCTTCTGTTGTTCCCTGGTTCGATATTATGGTTCCTAAATACTTGAATTTATCTGTTCCATTTATTTGTCTTCCCTCGTCTATCTCTAGGTTTCTCATATCCTTGTTTTCTGTTGTTAGGTATTCGGTTTTCTCTAAGTTTATTTCCATTCCGTTGTTTTTATATTCTTCTTCTAGTTTTCTGAGCATAAAGCTGAGATCTTCTTCATCTTGTGCGATGACTACTTGATCGTCGGCAAAACTTAAGGTGTATAGGTATTCGTCTCTTACTGGTATGCCCATTCCTTCGCACTTTCTCCTCCATGGTTTGAGTGTCTTTTCCAAGAATATTTTAAACAGAGTAGGGGACGTAGCACAGCCTTGTAGAAGTCCTTTTGTCGTCTTAAATGGATTGTAGGCTTTATTTCCACATTTAATAGCTACTTTGTTTTCTTTGTATAGTGCTTTAACTGCTTTTATTAGTGTTTGTCGGATTCCGAGATCATTCATTGCTTCCCATAATTTGACTCTAGGTATTGAGTCATATGCTTTTTTTAGATCAACAAAGGCCAGATGGACCGGTCTACCTTTTGCCATTTTCTTCTCTATCAGTTGTTCTAATGTGTACGTATGATCTAGGCATGATTTTCCTACTGTGAACCCTGCTTGGTCTTCTCCAATTTTTCCTATTATTTCAGTTTCTAGTTTTTCTTTATTAATTTTCCCGTAAAGTCTACCTACCGACGATATTATACTAATTCCTCTATAGTTTTCACATTTTTTCCTGTTTCCTTTCTTATGTATGGATGTGATGTATGCTTGTGTCCATTCCTCAGGTATTTCTTCTCCATTTAGTCCTCTTTCGAACATTCTATGTAGCATGCGGAATAACTTTTCCGTTCCGTTTTTAATTAGTTCGTTTGGTATTCCTCCGGGTCCTTTGGCTTTTTTGTTCTTCAATGTCTTGATTGCTCTCTTAACTTCTGCCAGGCTTATTTCTATCTGGTCGTATGCCCCATTTCCTGCATGTTCTATATTCTCTTCCTGAAATTGGGGACGGTTTTCTGTACGTAGTTCTACGTAGTATTCTTGCCACTCGTTTTCACTAATTTTGCCGATCTGGGTTTTCTCTGTCTTATTTCGTTGAAGTGCTTTTAATATTCGCCATGATTCTGAATTTCTCGTTCCTCCGATATGTCGTTCTATCTCTGTGCATGCTTGTTCCCATCGTTCGTTCTTTTCATTTGTTACTCTTTTCTTTACCTCTCTGTTTTTCGCTCTATATAGGTCTAAGTCTTCCTGTTTTTTGGTGTTTAGGTATTTTATGTGTAGTTTTTTCTTTTCTTTTATGCATTTCAATGTGTCTTCCCTTAATTTGATATTCTGATGGGTGTTCCTTTGGTCGTCTTCTCCAAGAGCTTCTAAGGCCGCTGAAATCAGGCAGGTTTTTATGTGTTCATGCATTTCATCTAACGTGTCATATCTGAATTCTTCTAGTTTTTGGTCTAGTCTTCTTTTGTTTAATTCTTTTATTGATTCTTCCTGCAATAGATGTAATTTGAGCCTCTTTTCGTTTATTGTCGTTCCCGTTGTAACAATCGATGTATGTTTTTGTTTTGTCCAGATATAGGGGAATTCCATCCATGCCACCACAAGTTTGTGATCTGTTCCACACTCTGCCCCTCTTTTCACTCTGATGTCTTTCACTTTGATGGAGCTTTTGTGGTTCATGATAATGTAGTCAATAATGGATCTTAGTTTTCTTGTCTCTTGAGTCCATGTGTATTTATGTATATTTTTGTGTTTGTAAAATCCGTTCATAATTTTCAAATCATTTACTTCACATAGTTCTACCAATCTTTCTCCGTTGTCGTTAATTGTGTCTTCTCCAAATGGACCAACTGTTCTGTCATTGTCTTTTCTTCCGACTCTTCCATTTAGATCCCCCACTATTATTATTTCTTGTTTAGGTTTTCTCTTATCCATTTGTTCTTGAAGTTGTTCGATAAATCGTTCTTTCTCATTGGCTGGACTGTCTTCCGTTGGACCGTATGTTGCTAGTATTATAATTTCTCTGCCATACATCTTGATTTTCAGTTTGGCAATTCTCTCGTTTATGGGTTCCCAATCGTCTATAGATTTTTCCCATTTCTTCTTTAGTAGAATTCCAACTCCAGCTTTTGCGCGGTCTTTCTTTTCTACTCCGCTCCAACAATGGATTAGTTCCCCTATTCTTTCCGTGCCGTTTCCTTTCTTTTTTGTTTCCGTTGTGACGAGGATATCGAGATTCATCTTTTCGAATTCTGATGTTACTTCACTGGCTTTTGTTCTCCAGCCCTGCACATTCCATGTGCCGATTCTTAGTTTTCTCTGTCTTTGTCTTCGGTTGAGTTTCGAAGCCGGGTTTGTTGAACTCAAAGCAGAAGTGCCCCCCCCCCCGTATCCGATGGGGCTCCCTCCTTCGGAGGTGTGGATTGCCACCCGGGGATTAATTTTAAAATTTTTCATTTCTGCCAATTGTTCGTTAGCCCTTGGATTTTTTTAAGTGTGCTAGGTTGCTAACGCCTAACGCCACAACCCCCTTTTGGAGGACCTATTGTTCAGCCGCCCACTCTGGGTCAGACGCTGTTTGCAGCCGCCCACTCTGGGTCAGACGCTACTGTTGTCAGTTTTGGTCCGCGTCGGGTATTTCATTTCCCCGATACCACCTTTATTAAGGAAAACAGGTAGGCTGGGATTAATGAGAGGAATGATACCACCGATGGTAGTGCAAATAATTATCGGTTTAAATACTCTCGAACACTTTGGTAAAAGAATTGTTTTTATTTTTACCTACAAATAGTTTTGTAAATCAATTAGTTTCATTATTATGTGTAAAGGGAATATTTGTATTATATAACGAACTGTTGTCACATTAGATAGTCTAAGGTACATTACACTTACATGGAATGGTAAATCTCTTGTTACATTGGACATTGCAGGCTTTCAGCAGTTGATGTTCTGAAAGCGCGGATAATAATTATTAATGCGATTGAATTACCTCGATTATATACAATTAATATTATATGAGAAGCTGATGTATATACAATGGAGCCTTAATGATTTGTGTCGTGATGAATGATTTATTATATATGTTAATATTAAAGTAGAATTTGCTCCCCAGTTGTAGTTGTGGCTATTGTTGTTAATAAATTTAAACCACTTTAACAATATATTCTTACGGACTGAACATTATTTTTCCTGAAACTGAAACATATAAGTGTTTTTTATAGAAGGTCATTCCTAATAATTTTATATTGTCTGCAAAATCTAAAGATTTTTAGTTAGGTACTCCCATTAACAATTTTTTATGATGTTGTTAATAACTATCAGGTATAAAGTTGTACTTACTGTGGATTTTTGAGAAATTCCATTCATCTGTGTCCTTTTAATGATGTAGCGTTATTAACATCACAATCCTGACGCATACACAATATTGATCCTGATTTTTTGACATTCTTTCTAACCGAAAGTTATGACAACCTTTTCCACTAAAAAAAAGTACGACGAACTGCTTAAAAAATACCCGTGTAATAGTTCAGTATTAAATTAAGGTCTTAAGGATCTAATATTTCTCTTATTTAACACATATTATATGCCACTAAGTATCTCGATATCAAAGTATAGGTATAAACAACAAAAATATAAATATATTTGGCAATTATTACAAAGTGCAAAAAAGTCAGCTTACTATGACTTTATTACTAATTAAAGATTTTTAAAAAAACTTACCAATAAGTTTTAACTTCTTTCACTGATATTATTAATTTAATTTATATCAGCTGGAGTATTTCCGAAAGTATTAAAGTACTGAAAAGTACTAATAATCTCTAAAAAAGGTGATTCCCCAAAAACTGAAAATTACAAGCCCATAAACATTATTTCTTTTTTTTTAAGTGATTGAAAAGGTTATCAAACTACAATTATATTTCTATTATGGATTCAGAAGTGCTCGTTCTACTACGAACGCGGTATATAATGTGAGCGAGGTGATTGAGGGGCTTGAATGTGGAAATCGCGTAGCAACTTCTCTTTGCTACTTGTTCAAGGCTTTTGACTGCGTTTCACACGACATTTTTTCTACAAATTAAATTACTATGAAATCAGAGGTATCTGTCTTAAGCTTATAACTTCTTACCCATGTGGCAGACACCAGGTGATGTGTCTAAAGGTCATCTCTCCGAGTTTTGATCCGTAAAAAATTGAGTCCCAAAAATTCGGTCTTAGGACCTCCTTTGTTTATTGTTTATGTCAACGATTTGCCTAAATTCATATCTCTGTACAAATCCGTACAATTCGCAGATGATACGACATAGGTTATATCAGGAGAAAATAATAATAATTTAAAAATGCCTTATGAGGAAGTTTTTAGTAAATCTGGCCCGTGGTTTGCTACAAACAAAATGATATTTGCTGTTTGATGTATTTTTGAAGTTACATTTCTATACGCGAGTTCGACGTTTGAAATTTGTTCGGGAGTGAATCCGCAAAATTATTACATGATTAAGATATAGGTAAGAGAGAGATAGAAGATATATTTTCTCTCTTTCTCTCCAGAGAATAAAAATGTTCCTTTTGTAAATATATTTAATATTTATTTTATATGCATACATTTGGCCAAAGTCTTTTACAAATAAATATTCTTCCTGGAACTTCTATGATTCGTAATAACCTTTCCATTTTTGGAATACAATAAATAAACAAACACAAACACAAAATACAATCAAAAAATTGACGTCTTAATAATGTTCTTGTCAAATAAGGACATTCATTAGCTACCTTGTTATTTAAGGTTACTAGTCGAATGAGTTAAAGCGCGGTATTTAGGACCAGAAGTCGCTAGTTCGATCCCAATGAGGGAATATATTTTTTTAATTATTATGTTCTGATTTTTGTCACTTTGGTTTTAAAAATCAAAGATTGGAAAAATCACAATATATTTTTTAATATTGTTTCAATAATTTTATACATAATCTAATTTTCCAAACTATTTTATTTATCATTGAATATTTAGTACATATAGTAGTCATGGGCGTAGAGATGAAAGAGACAAATATAATGATTGTTATTTTAAATTTCTTTTGTGTATAAATATGTTTGTATGTATGGAGATAAATCTCAAAAAAGGTCGATTTTATTTTTAGATTAAGATTTTTTTACATATATATGATACTAGTGACGTGATCCATCTGGGAAGAAAGAGTTATTCTTTCACCGAGAGTTAATTTAATAAGATTTTCACAATTTAGTGGGGATTTTGAAACGGTGCCACAACTATTCGAAAAAATCCAAGGATCTAATGGTTTATACAAGTGCTTTCAAATAATATATTAATTTCTTCATGGTCCCATTTAAAAGTATCTTACAAAATGGCGCCAATACGCTATTAATAAAACAGAGGCTTAGTTCAGTTACCTAAAAATTTAGTAATTCAAGTTTTAAGGTTCAGAAAAGAGTTGTTTGGGTTATTTCGTTTTTTTTTCCACGTTAGCATATTGAATAAATTCATTAATTTTCTCTAGAATATATGTTGAATATGTTGTAATTATTTCCACAATTTATGAGAACAAACTATATACTAAAATGTTTGACCCTTTTAATATTTATTATTAAGGACTCAATAGTTATTGTCTGTCTGTTTTTCTGCCTTATTTATTTAGCTTATGGCTCAATACATGGAGTAAATACAGTAATAATTGTAAAAAACGTAAGTACATAATTCAAAAATACAAACATAAGATTATATAACAACGAACATAGACAAAATACAGATAAAATACAAGATAATACAAACAGATAAGTTTATATCTTTAAGTCAAGTTGAGCTATCCAGTCAAGGCTTGCAGGCGTAGTTTTGAAAAAGTCTTTTGGGTCCCCTCGATATGCCCTCAATTCAAATGTCTCCACTATGTGTTGGATGGTTCGATCTGGAGCTCCACAGTCGCAGCTGGAGGTAGGCTGTTTTCCCTATTTATGTAGGTTGTGCGCATACTGCATGTCCCGTTCTAATTCGGTTTAGGCTCTTCCATATGTTTCGTGACTGGTCGAAGCCATCAGGCTTTTGGACTGGGTCAATAAGATTGGATACTTCAGGTGGGACTTCCTCAGTCCACAGCGTGCGCCATTTGGAGGTAACATTGAAATCATCTGTGCTGTTAACTGTTGGGCTGTTCTTATGGGTGGCTTTCTGGATGAGAGTTGGTTTGCTGCTAAACTCGGGATGTCTTCATGGATTGGTAGTTGCAAGTTGCTATTTACTTTCGAATACTCCGTTATCAAGGCCTTTTGTCTTCGTAGAATAGGCGGAGGAATATGTTAAGGATCGAAAGCCAATATAGTGGAGTAGTCTTGATGCAGCCGCTAATCATTCTCATTGCTATATTAAGATGCGTATCAACTATTTTCACATGATGCCTATTTAGCCAGAGCGGTGCACAGTACTCTGCCACAGAATAAACCAAACTTAGCACAGATGTTCGTAGTGTGTCCGCAGATGCGCTCCAGTTGGTACCACAAAGATTCTGGATAAGGTTATTTCTACTACTTACCTTTTTGTGCAGTTATTTTGTAGATGTTTTTTAAACGAGAGAGTCCTGTCCAAGGTAATCCCCAGATATTTTGGGTAGGGTTGGTAGGGTAGTGCTACATTTCTCATTTTGACCTCTAATTTTTGGTTTGCCTGTTTGTTATTGAGGTGAAAACAGCTTACCTCAGTTTTATTCAAGTTGGGTATCAGGCGCCATTTTGTGAAATATTCATATAGTTTGTTGAGGTCGTTTGTCAGCACGTTTTCAGTAATTTCCAACTGTTTGTGTTGTACTGCTATTGCTAGGTCGTCAGCGTAGCCAAACTTTCTTCCATCAGTGTCAGGTTAGTCCGATATATATATATATATATATATATATATATATATATATATATATATATATATATATATATATATATATATATATATATATATATATAGTTAAAAAGCATCGGAGCAAGGACTGATCCTTGGGGTAGTCCATTATTTAATTTCCTCTGTTTGCTTATGTCATTAGTCATTACCGTGGATTACCTGGAAGTATCGATCAGAGATCATGTTGTTTATTAATTTGCAATATTATTTGTGTGGTAGGCAGCTGTCAAATCCACAAAGCTACAGCCGTCTTTTGTTGCTTTTGGAAGCCTGCTTCTATATGCGTAGTTAGACTTAGAACCTGATCTGCGCAGCTTCGATTAGGTATGAAACCTGCTTGTTCGAGTGGGATATTTTCAAGAATTTGTGGGCCTATTCGGTTTAGGATAAGTCGTTCCAGCAGTTTATAGCAGAAACTGAGAAGTGCTATAGGACGGTAGCTTTCAACTTTATCGTGAGGTTTATTGGGTTTTAATACAGCAATTATTTTGCTCTTTTTAAAAGCTTTTGGTATGTTTCCAGTTTCAGTCAATAAAAATTTTACAAATTGTAAAATTCTTATTAGAGCACCAAGCATTAATATTTATTCTTTATTCACTATTCGTTCGATTAAAAAAAAAATTGGCTTGTGGATAAGAAATAATCAATGTGTTTCGAACGTTAAAGTTCAGACGTTTGTCAAGTTTATATATACCGAAACGCAACGGTATATAAGCTAGTTTATGGATTTTTTAAACTGATTTTTGTAAACTGTTACTTAACATAAGCTCTCATCTCATATTTGTTATTTGTTATGTCCAACCTATTGAAAAATGGACACAAAAAACGTTAAACAAGCGAAAAAAACGTGATAAACTCGAAAACTAACTAAAATAATACAATTCAATTTGATGGTATAATATAAAATAAAGATAAACCAGACTATAGCATAAACTTAAACATAATAGTGTAGGAGCCAGGGGGATTGAGTATGCACTTTTATGTCCCCTTTGATACCGTGATGTTTGTTTTTTATGTTTTTTGGTGCCTAGACTCGATTTTTCGAGGGCACCAAGCTGAAAACCCCTAATTTTACCAAAATAAAAATTGTTCCTTTTAAAACAGTGAACAAAACAACGTTTGGTAACTTTGAATCGATTATTAGAACCGAAGTTATAAAAAATTTTGTAAAAAACAATTGCACAATGGGCATTCAATGAGATTTTTCAATTAACTTTCAAAACCCCTCCATTTTATCAGTAATTATTTCAGCTCTAAAATAAGTTTTATAAAATTACTTAATCCTCAATAATAAAAAAAAATATATTTATTATATCTTAAAAACATCGCTAAAAAGTTGCGAACTAATTTGTTTATAAGAGATTTAAACAAAATTAAGCTATAAACCTTGAAAATCTGATTAATGAAAATTAAAAAGCAACTCCAACTGATAGTTTAAGATCTGGGAAATACGAGTATTTAAATGTTAACTTTTGGTTAAGATCTGGAACTTTTAATAACGCGCTTTGAGGCGGACGGTCAGCTTGCAGCGAATATGAGCGCGCATGAACCGTGCTCGTAAATCAATTTTTAATATCTCGGCAAAAAATTAACATAAAAACATTTACCAAGTCTTAAATTGTTCGTTTTGAATTGTTCTACAACTTCCATTAACCAAACGGCCAACGTGTATTGCTTAATTTTGTTTAAAACTCTTATAAACAAATTAATTCACTACTTTTTAACGACAATTTTAACTAAAGACTGCTATAACTTTTTTATTAATAATGATAAAGTAATACGCATCTCTGAATCTACATAGATTTTACATAATGTATTGGTTTTTATTCGCTGCTAGCTGACCATAGGCCTCAGAGCACGTTATTAAAAGTTCAGTATCTTGGTCAAAAATTAACATAGAAACATTTACCAAAGCTTAAAATGTTAATTTTGTTGTTGTTCTATAACATATTTTAGTCAGATTTTTAAAGGTTGTAGCTTATAAACATTAAATTTTATTTAACTCTCTTATAAACAAATTATAGATACAATCATTTAAACAATTAAATTGTTAATAACAAATTATATGACGGGTTTTCAGCCTGGTGCCCTCGAAAAATCGAGTCTAAGCACTAAAAAGCATAAAAAAAGTCACGGTACCTAAGGGGACATAGCAGTGCATACTCAACCCTCTCTGGCTCCTACACTATATTTTTAAGTTTATTCTATGTTCTGGTTTATCTTAATTTAATATTATATCATCAAATTAAATTTTATTATTTTAGGTAGTCATCATAATAATAGATTACGTTTTTAAAATTTTGTGAAAGGTTAAGATATTTTTTATAATTAATAAATAATTCTCCAGTCGCTAGCTAAGGTTATTTTTAGACATAACTTGCATTCTTTTCGTTAACCTTTTAATGATAAGGTAAATAAAATTATAACCTTAGCTGATATCTATGACACCAAATTTTATAAACAAATGTAATTACTTTAAAATTAGGAATAAGTATAAAATACAATAAAAATACAAATTACGGTGAATATTTTTTTATTATTATTAACCTATTTATTTACAATCGACTCGTTACATACTGAATATTAAATAAATTTTTTGATGATCGCTTGTAAGTGTTGTCGGTCTGTACCATGGTACAATGAATACACAAGGTATGATACATAATGTTCCAAAATCGGTTCGCTTTCGCGCATGACGTAGTCAAGAACGCTTATTCCCGCAACATTTGAATGTAGTTGTATAGGAAAGACTTTTAATTTTACGTTTTTTTTTATATAATTTGGCTAATTTAATTATAGTAATTATAAAGAGATGATAAAATTATGTTATTATAATATTTATCCTTTATAAAACATAGATATCCTTTATAAGACAAGTTTTAATTATCTTTTATTACACGAAGGTACAGGTTAATTAACTTATACTCCAGAGTTCGATATTTCAGATGTTTAAAAAGATACAGAAAAGTGGTAATGGAGGTACACAAAATTTGTACGTATATATACCTACTGAACTAAACACAAAATCAAAATAAATAATGACAAAGTCAACTTTATTTATATTGAATGAGCTAGCTGGCCATCGAATATGAGTGTAGTGAGGACACACAATATTGCACAACATTTAAAATGACATCTTTTGTAATATTCACAGATAAAATTATCTTGGTATTGTTTATAATAATGATAACATTGTATATTTTAATAATGATAACATGATTTAACAAAGAAAAATATGTTATTTTGGAAGATGCTAAATTGATTTCCTCCGAAACAGTTCTTATTGAAAATTGCATAGCAGGCTGAGGCTAGTTTCTTACTTAACAAATCGATATGGAAAAACCATTTAAGGTTTCATGACTAATAATATAAAGATTTAGACTTACGTCGTTGACCTAGAAGTAGTAAGACGCTGCTCAACATACTTTTTGGACTCTCTGTGTTCGCCTCCTTGTAGACGTTTCTTTTGGTTGGTTAAAAGGGTAGCCGATGTTGATTTAGGCAAATAAAGACTAGGTACTGCCTCAGGTTTCAGTTTTAGACCCTTTTTAGGAACGTAATTTAAAAGTTCCTGTTGTAGATTTCTTTGGTAATCTTCAGTTTTAAAATGTGTAGAACAAATTCTTGCAGTATTACAATTAAAATTATCCTATCTACAACAAGATATAATCCACAGTTTTCTGGTCACACTATCTTTAGGAAATGTATGAAACCTAAAGATTTTATCTTCATTACTATCACTATTGCAACAAGCAATTGCACAGCATACTTTGAAAAAGGTACAAAACCTGATATACAATGGCAAATAAAAACTTTCCGTTTTACAAAAAAATACTATACAGTATAAATAAATAGTAACTAAACACCATTTGTATAAAGACACATATGTAAGCATATATCTAAATTATTTTTCTATTATAAAATAGATGACTCAGTCAGTATTGAGTTACTTTAAAATATATTTATTATCTCATAACTTGCAATTTGCAATAGTCACCATTGATAACCGATATTATTGTTGAACTTTTGTTTTTATACAAGCTTTCTGTCTTGCCGGTGTAAAGGCGTCTGAAGTCGATATTTATTGTGTTTTGCGTTTGAACTAATTTGTGTCTTATTTTCATATTATTATATTGTTTGATATGTAAATTTTGCATATAATAATCGGTAGGTTATAATAATGTGTATATTTTTTATTTTACTAAATTTCATTATAACTCATCTAAAATACCATATTGAATTGTAAAACAGATTTTTCTCTAGTGTACTCTATTTTGTTTTTATTTCAGTAAAACTGCTTGGAAGTGAGTGACAGTAAATGAGAATAAGCAAATCTACTACTATTTACCTATTCACAGTACTTCCTCTGCAGAAAATTTTTAAAATTCAAGGGATTTGCATACAAAAAGAGTACTTATATTATTAGTATATGTATGAAAACAAAAATAAATATTTCGCCTGAATCTCTAGGAGAAGTAAAGGTTTTACGCTACTGAAAATATATTTTTTATTCAATTATAACCAAAACAAAACATTTAAAAAAAAATTAGATCACATTTTAACCATAATTTCAAAATTAATTTGTACGTTAAGCTGTAATAATGAGTTCGAGGTGGTTCAGGCGATCTTAACTACGTCACACTCCTGGGCCAGCTGTCAAATGTCATGCGCAATATCATACCTTGTGTATTCATTGTACCATGGATCTGTACCAACTCAGCTTGATTCATCTATCATATAACCAGATTTTCTGGCCAGTGTCTGTTTAGTCTTCTAATCCTTGCTAGAACATTGATAAGAGCGTTGATTAGTTTACTGTGGTTGTTTAAGTTTTTATTTCCACAAGGAAAATAATTTCTGTAGTCGGCTAAAAATCATTTGAAAAAAGGTATATTTATTTAAAAGAACCCTTTCGGCCTACATACATCAAATAAAGTTTTCGGAATAACTATTCCATCATCAGTGCTGTTACTCGGTATACATATGTAATGCCTCTAAATAGAATAGAATTTATTTAGTCCATATACAAAAACAGATTTGTTTTTGACAAGTCAAAGGAATAGTGACAATTATTACATACAGACATATAAAATTTAAGTAAAATTTTTGCGAATTCTAATATTTCAAACAGATATTTATTATTAACAATTTAAGAAACGACAAACACACTAAATAAAAATATAAAAACATAAAATATCGTCATAATAGGCAAATACCCTGAATAAACTAGAACTATTGTGTAAAAGCTGTAGTTAGGTACCTACTTTGTTTCTGAATAGAAACAATGTTTTAAAAAGTGTGATTTGATTTTAAGCTTAATCGATAATAAGTGAAGACTTTTTACTTCATCTGGCAAAAAGTTATAAAAACCAACAGTCGAATTGTGTATGCTCTTTGTCAACCTAAAACGTTGTGCACTAATAGCATCTCTACATCTTGTATCGTGATCGTGGAAGTTGGAGTTAATGTTAAACTTACCTTTGTTGGCGCGAATTTAAATCAGCGTCTCATATATACAGAGTGAAGGTAGTAGCATAATACCTAAATCCAGAAATAAAGGTTTACAGTGTCCCCTATACTTTACTCTTGCAAGTATTCTCACCACTCTTTTTTGTAATTTAAAAATTCGATCTGCGTGACAAAAGTTTTCCCAAACAGTTATTCCGTACTGTAAATTGCTATGGAATAGTGCAAAGTAGCACATTCTAAGGGTACTTTTAAGAATCATATAAACTAAGTTGCGTATTAAAAATATACTTGTGGCAAGTCTAAAACTTAAGTAATCTGTATGAGCACTCCAATCCAAATTACCATCTAGAAAGATTAATAATATTTTAGCACTATTTCTTAAGATATACTTCCAATCGGAACTAAAAATCAAATTCTGATTTTTGTCTTCATTTAGCTTCAGCCCATTATGTAAAAACCAATTTTTTGCTTTCTCAATATCACTATCTATTTTAATTTTTAAATTATGCTGATTAATATCAGTATTAATGAGAGGTGTATCGTCTGCGAAGTATAAACATTTTATAGGAAAAGTATACTGAAATAAATCGTTCAGATTAATAAGAAACACAGTGGTTAATAAATCGAACGTTGGGAACCGCATTTTCGACAGTGTTAAACTCAGAACAGCTGTTATTAACCCTTTCGCTGTGTCAAATAAATACATATCGCTGACCAGTGCGGCAGTAGTTTTTTAACACTAAATGCGATATTTTTTTAACAATTGTTTTTTATACATATGTTAAATCCGATTATTATAATTTTTCGTCTGAATTTTTGCAAGACGCACATGTGCGCTGTACGCAGTTTTCAAGGAATTTCTTTTAAAAATGCGGAGGACGCACTTGTGCGCTTGATACAAATTTTTGTATTTAGCAAATTAAATCGACTTTTTTTATCTAAACTAAAATTTTATTCATTCAAACAGGATGTAAAATAAACAAATAACATATAATGTAAAATAAAAGTATACAAAATATTAATTTTTTCCTAATGTCTTTCTATATTGATACATGATATTCTCTGAAACATTTGCCTAAGTAGAGGCCAGGTTTATCGGGACATTCTTGACAATGATAAATAGTATCCTTACGTATCTTATTTTTATTGCATGTCCGACATTTTTTTCTAAGAGTTTTACCACGTTCATTATGTAACTCAATTTTTGAAGGTGTATGGTTTACACCCGAAGTAACTGCTACTTCTGCCGTTACAACTGCTGTTCCTTGACATTTTTCTGGTAATAACTTCTTAAGTATTGAAAATCGAAACTTATAATATAACATTTTGTTATTTCCGTGGTACTTATTATACAATCTATGAGCATTTTGCAAATATAGCTGAAACAGATGTATGCCAATTTTTTTGTACCAACGTAGTCTTGCGTGTCGGCGGATAATAAGAAGACATTTGGTCTTGAAGATCTACTCCGCCCATATATTTATTATATTGAATGATTGGCAGTGGTTTAATTTTCTCATCCCCTCGTCTATTTCTTACGGTTACCATCTCATTTTTATATTCAGTTGAAATGTAAATGATATCTCTTTTGTCTCGCCACTTTCCAACCATTACGTTGTTGAGGTACATACTTTTGGTCTGGCCTTTTTTTAACTTTGCGTCTACGACGTTTTTTGGACAGCATTTCCTATCTTTTCTCAGAGTGCCTGTACAAAAACTATTTTTATCCAGTAGTAATTTGGCCAAGTTTTAACTATTGTAATAGTTGTCCATATAAAGCGAATGTCCATGGTCGAAAAAATTACGCATTAGGTGTAGCACCACTCTTTCTGTATGAGACTTACCAGCAGTTGTATCACCTGCACCAGCATATATATGGATATCCAAAATTGTTGAATCGGCTTCTGTCAGCATATAAAGCTTTACTCCATACTTATGTCGTTTCTTAGGGAGATATTGCTTGAATACCAGTTTTCCTTTCCACAAGATCATAGATTCGTCTAGAGATAAATACTTTCCTGGATAGTATACCGTCTTCATTTTGTTATTAAAATGATCTAGCAAGGGTCTTACCTTATATAGTCGATCTACTGGAACTGGTTCATTTTCTTTTACATTTTCAGCAAAATGAAGGCATCGCATTATAAGCAAATAGCGGTCTCTACTCATTTATGAAGAAAAACAAGTCGAAAATAATCTATTTTTCTTCCAGTAGTCTTGTATGCTAGGCAATTGGATTCTTCCTGTATGGAAGGTTAATCCAATAAATATTAGCAATTCCGATATTGTTAATTCCTTCCATAGGGAAATCCTTGAACGGTCACATCCTTTGCTGGTAGAAAGAACTTCAACTGCATAACTGTTAGTTTGTAAGACAATCATATTTAAAAGTTCATCGTCAAACAACAGCCTAAACCAATCGTACGCACTATCACCAGGACTATCGACTAACAATCCACTTCTTTTTGTAAATGGAATTTGTTTCATACCGCTAGTTGTTTCGGTCCATTCATTGTCTGTAATCTGTACGTCAGGATTATCTGCAACGGTATTATTTAACTCGTTCTGTAGTACATCATCCTCAGCATCACTTCCAGAAGAGTCTTCCGAAACATTTTCAATTTCAACTAAAAATATTAATTTCAGACCACAAGTTTATTATTACATTTATTTACTTACAGTTATCTACATCAGAGTCTTCATAATCTTCATCTGAGTCTGAATTATATAAAAACTGCATCAATTCCTCAACACTCAGATTTTTTTCATTTCTCACTTTCACGGTCTTACGTCTTTTTACGCCTGAAGGTCCAGCTTTATTTAAATCGGCCATTATTATACAAATAATTAAACTTATAATCACACTAAACCGTTTGAAACGATAACACCTTTAAAAACCTAACTATGTGAGTAACTGATCTGCGACGCCACCTATGAATAGCTTTGCAAACCTAACCACATGATTCACCGAGCCGCGACGCCACCTATGAATAGAAGTGACCTTTAATAAAATGCGGACAAAGTTTTTTTGATCTCCTGAAACTGAGTCAATTTTAAATGTATATGGAAATCACCATATACATAGGCCGCTCATGTGCGCCATACGCATTTTACAAAGAAATAGGAGGGCGCGCATGTGCGCTTTACGCAGCGAAAGGGTAATAAATCGAACGTTGGGGAACCGCATTTTCGACAGTGTTAAACTCAGAACAGCTGTTATTAAGAAAAACTGCCGGTTTTCTATTTGTTAAGTATGACTTAAATAAATTAAGAGTGTTTCCCCTAATACTGTATTTATGCATTTTTCCAACAGTAATTCATGCGAAACACAGTCAAAAGCTTTGGATAAATAACACAATGTCAAAGACACAAAATGACCTTCCAAGCCATCAACTATATCTCTCACAATTTTCTGTATAGAAAGTGTGAAGTATTTTGTGTTTTTCTAGATATTCTATCAATCAAACATTTACAATACGCTCAAAAATTTTGCCAAAACTGGGAATGATTGAGATGGGACGATAATTTCCAGTTTCATCTAAAGCTACCTTTTTGAACACTGGTAGCACTTTTGTTACTTTTAATACTGGGAATATAAAGAATGGGGCAGAAATATCTGCCTGGGAAAATCTCTTTAGTAAGACAGCTATTATAAACTATAATTAATTTGTCAATAATTATATCCATTTGGAATCGTTTCCACAATTATTTTTTTGGTTAGGAAATAAAAATCCGTGCAGTGTGAATTTATTAATAAATGCAAAATATTATTTCAGTATCACTAACAGGTAATATAAATAAAGAGTGGCAAGGACAGTGTACATTTTTCAAAAAGTCTATGGCTACATTCTCATTTGTGGAACTGAAGTAAAGTAATTATTGAAATCGTTTGATGTAATCGCGCTTGGAGGACAAACTTTTTTATTTTGAAATTTATTTCTGTGATAATTTATAACTTTTCAACTGTCACGAGATATATATATATATATATATATATATATATATATATATATATATATATATATATATATATATATATATATATATATATATATATATATATATATATATATATATATCTTTTCTGAATTGGAAAAGATCTTTTCGCATTACCATTAGTTTATCATCAAACCAAGAAATTGGAGCTTTACTATGAGTTCGTGATTTTTTATCGGAAAATTAATTTCAGTTAACTTTACATACATTTCGGTAATAAATTGAGCTAATTCTGTTGCTTTTTTGAGAGAAACAACTCAAACCCAGTTAACGTTATTTAACGACTGTTTTAACATCAGGATGCCATTACTTTTTCAAACTGCATTAGAAGCTTTTTTAAAATCAATCAAAAATTAGTATAGCAAAACACCAATAACTTTTCAAATAGGTCTAGAAAAACTTCTCATTTCGGGTTCTATACACTGTTACTAAAATAGTTTTAATATCTATAATTTCTAATGCGCAAAGTTCGCCCTCATATTCACATGATATATCATTTAAGCAAACTGGTCGTGTACCTACAGATTTTATTATCGCTAAAAATTGCAACACCTCTATGCTCCAATATAAGGGTAAAAACCCTTTATATGTTCTAAAATTAGTTTTAAATTACATTGTTGCTGATAATATTATAAGTTGTTAAAGCTGTAAACAGAATTAACTTCATGGCAACCGATAACTTCATAGTTGCTACATATAGGTCTTTATAGGAAACCCAGTTTGTGAGTCTTGAGTTCTGATCTGATAAAATTAATAAATGACGCTAGTTTAAGGTTATATTATTTGTTTATACTTATCAAGATTCAGTCAGATTTGCGACATCTTGTATAATATCTAAAACCTAAAGGCCGCCCTAAAAATAGAAATTCACCAACCTGGTTCGTTGCCCTCGATCTTCAACAAGCCATACTACAAAGCCATGGATAAGTTACTCATTATACCGTTTGAACCAGTGGCGTAACTCGATTTGTTGACAAATCAATTATCAAATTTAAAATACATCATGTTTGGCGTCACAATTTCCACCTCGGCAGAAATTTAACAAAATTGTTGTTACTTAAAAATGGACAAAATGCTTCTTAATAGATAAAATAATGTCTATGTAAGTGAATGCTAATGTACCGTGAAAATATCATACACAGCCATCGAAAAAAAAATTGAGATACACCATGGAATCACTTATTTTTATGGGTTAGTAGTAACGTAGTATAACCTTGATGTGACATTTATGGTTTGAATCCAGTTTATTTATAATCGTATGTTTTTATAGTTTTTTTTTTTTGGTTATAACCGTAATTCTTTTTAAGGCTTTTTGAGATTAAATTAAAACATTTGTGTTTAACACAGAGTACAATACAAAACTTATCGAATTTTACTTCCGTAGAAGCGTAGGGTAGGTGGAGGCAAATGTCTGCATTTTGTATATGTTACGGTTAAAACGCGAATATCGGATAATACCAGAATTGCCCGGATAGAGTTACAGTTATCCAAACATAGTGGATAAAGCTACACATTTGTGAATATTTCGTTGTATTCTTGATTTATCCGGTTAATACTATATTATGCTATTTAAATACATTTGAACCGTTTTGAGTGTAAGTAAGTAATGTATTTATACCAAAGTTTAAAATGTACTTCTTCTTCTTCTTCAAGTGCCCTGTCCGTTGCGAACATTGGCTATTAACATGGCAATTCTGATCTTGTTTGCGGCGCTTCTGAATAGTTCGACCGATGTGAACCCGAACCACTTCCTCAGATTTTGGAGCAACGAGTGTCTTCTCCTGCCTGGCCCTCGCTTACTGTCTATTTTTCCCTGGACAATCAATTGCAGTAGACGGTACTTATCGTGTCTCAATATGTGGCCTAGATATTCAAGCTTTCTTTGTTTAATTATATTCACGATTTCTTTCTCCTTTCCGATTCTTTGGATTACCTCTATGTTGGTGACATGTTCGGTCCAGGATATACGAAGAATGCGTCGGTACACCCACATTTCGAATGCTTCTAGTTTTCTCGTCAGCGTCCAGGCCTCCACACCATACAGTAAGATCGGAAAAATGTAGCATTCAACTACATTCAACGACGTAGTTTTAGGGGAAGAGACAAATCCTTGCTTATGAGGAGCTTTTTCATATTGCTAAATGCTGCTCTAGCTCGTTCTATTCTCGCCTTAATTTCTGTGGCCTGTTCCCATTTTGCATTTCCTTTGGTGCCAAGGTACACATAAGATTCTACATGGTCAATTAGTATATTACTTATCCGTAACTTTCGAGCAGGCTGTTGCTTCCTGCTTATCAGCATCCACTTTGTCTTCTTGAAGTTGAGGCTCAGGCCGTATTCCTCACTAACTGAATAAACTCTTTCCTGGTATGGTACTCTCTATGGTACTGGCAAGAATTACCGTGTCGTCGGCATATCTTATATTGTTCGTTAAATCGCCGTTTTTATTTTTATGCCCTCATTTGCATTTTCCATACATTTGTTAAATATTTCTTCGGAATAAATATTGAATAGGAGTGGGGATAATATACACCCCTGGCGGACACCTCTTTTGATCTGCACAGTTTCAGTGAGTTCGTTGTACTGCTTTATCCATTTCACATTTGACATATTATCTAGAATTCCGGGTCATTCTCTCATATGCTCTCAATCTCCTCTGTCTTTTATCCAGCCAATTTCGATAATACGCAAAGAATTCGAATTCGAATAAAACTAATTTTACCCGGGGTTTACTCGTAACATAAGAGGGTCATTCGTAAAAAAAGGTTCCCTATGCCGCTGAGAAAGAATGCGACGTACTTGGAGAAATATGGCAACACTTTCTTACGCATCAACTCTCCCTCTTTATCTTTTCAATACTAACGTCTCGCTGCACTGCTTAGTGCCGCCTAGCACCCTTCGAAAATGAAGCTTGTGATCGCAGAAATTTGTGCTGTGATAGGTTTTTGAATGCAAAACGGACTTAATCTATTGACCTAACTCGTCAGTTAATCAAAGTTTATAGGGAAAAGTGCATATCTGTTCGCAAATGATGTAGAGAATTTAGTGAAGGTATAACGGAACTTCACGATAAAGATCCGACTAGAAGGCTTTCAGTTTCAGTCGAAATTGTCAAAAAAGTTGAACAAATATTGCTTGAATATCAAAGATTTACCATAAACGGCCTTGCTTTGCGT